>NW_027773972.1:0-293 GCF_054177405.1 Leptonychotes weddellii | reverse complement strand
GGCATTTTGATAGAGATTGTATTAAATGTGTAGATTGTTTTGGGTAATATAGACATTTTAACAATATTTGTTCTTCTAATCCATGAGCATGGAATGTTTTTCCATTTCTTTGTATCATCTTCAATTTCTTTCCTCAGTGTTTTATAGTTTTCAGAGTATAGATCTTTTACATCTTTGGTTAGGTTTATTCCTAGGTATAGTATTGTTTCCAGTGCAATTGTAAATGGGATCAATTCCTTAATTTCTCTTTTCTGCTGCTTCATTATTGGTGTATAGAAATTCAACGGATTTCT
>NW_027773971.1:0-293 GCF_054177405.1 Leptonychotes weddellii | reverse complement strand
GTGAAATACTTATTCACATTTTTTACCTAATTATGGCACTGTATTAGTCATACCATGCATTGGAGTGTTTATTCTGTACATAGACGTTGGAATATCCTTCCTTAGAAGTAAAAGAACTTACCTACTGAGCTCTTAAAGCATTCAATGGGATACAGAGATAACACACCATGGTCATGCCACCTAAGGGATATTTGTATAAGATGTAATAGTTTTTCATAGCTAATGAGATTCTAAATCCAACTTCTGGAAATCAAAACCATTACTGTTCTCCCATTTGGTCCTCTGTTTTATTG
>NW_027773970.1:0-293 GCF_054177405.1 Leptonychotes weddellii | reverse complement strand
TATCTGTGGTATCAGTCCAGTAAGAACTTACTTGGCCATATGAAAAGCTGACTCCTTGATCACCAACTGCTTGACTCCTTCATCTCTCTACACCTTAAAGTAGCACAAAATTAGAACCAGATATTAAGATGGGGCAATAATCATGATAAGACAGAAGGGATTGAACTGGGACAATTTCAACGGGAAAGCAAAGAATGGATGGATTTTAATACCATAAAAAGACAAAACCAATTGGATATGGCAAAAAAAATTAAATTGGGAGGAGTAAGGAATGATCCTAAAACTGGTAGCTT
>NW_027773969.1:0-293 GCF_054177405.1 Leptonychotes weddellii | reverse complement strand
CTCCCTCCTGCAGCGGTAGGGAGGATAGACTGTAGGGCCAAAGGCACAAGCAGGGAGCCTGGGAGGTTGATGCTGGCCTGAACCAGATAGTGTTCATGGAGGTGGAGAGAGCGGGTTGGGTCTGGGCCCATTTTGCAGGCTGTGATTTTCCCTTGTCCTGTGTCAGGAAGGCCCTTTCTCAGAACTGTGGCAGACAGAGTGCTCCTCCCTGAACTGATGTTATCACAGGTACACATCTTCCCTGGTGGGTTCAAGGGACTCAGGATGCTCCTTCCCTCCTATAAGTGAGTTAG
>NW_027773968.1:0-293 GCF_054177405.1 Leptonychotes weddellii | reverse complement strand
CTTTTCCTTCTCACCATTTATTTATTTATCATCAGTAGAGATCCAGGAATTCTATTTTATCTAATGAATTCTTAGCCATTGCTGCTATATTTGGATCAACACTTAGATTATCCCAGATTTGGCCATTAAGATTCCTTCAAGCCGGCTCCTGTGCCCTTTTTATAATATCCATTAGTTTTTTTGTTTGTTTGTTTGTTTGTTTGGTGTTTTTTTTTTGTTGTTGTTTTTATTTGTTTTTTTATTTTTTTATTTTTTTATTTTTTTTTATTCTTATGTTAATCCCCATATATTAC
>NW_027773967.1:0-293 GCF_054177405.1 Leptonychotes weddellii | reverse complement strand
GACTGGGAGCGCTGCGGAGGGGCACACAACCCAGGCCGCTGCAGGTTTTTTTTTTAATTTTTTTATTGTTATGTTAATCCCTATACATTACATCATTAGTTTTAGATATAATGTTCCATGATTCATTGTTTGTACATAACACCCAGTGCTCCATGCAGAACATGCCCTCCTCAATACCCATCACCAGGCTAACCCATCCTCCCACCCCCCTCCCCTCTAGAACCCTCAGTTTGTTTCTTCCCCTCCTGCTATCTTCTTTTTTTTTCCTTAACATATATTGCATTATTTGTTTC
>NW_027773966.1:0-293 GCF_054177405.1 Leptonychotes weddellii | reverse complement strand
TTGTGGCAAGACAACAAGCTAAAAAGACTGAACATACTGGAAGCAAAAGAGAATAGTCATCAGACAGTTACAAATCCAGAGTGGCCAAGAGAGAGAGAAAAGCTGCGAAAACCCTGGGCATCACGGTGGTAGTATTTATGATTTCCTGGTTACCATATAGTATTGATTCATTAATAGATGCTTATATAGGCTTCATAACGCCTGCCTATATTTATGAGATTTGCTGTTGGTGTGCTTATTCTAATTCAGCCATGAACCCTTTGACTTATGCTTTATTTTACCCATGGTTCAAG
>NW_027773965.1:0-3727 GCF_054177405.1 Leptonychotes weddellii | reverse complement strand
AATCATGGAACACTTCATCTAAAACTAATGATGTAATGTATGGGGATTAACGTAAGAATAAAAAAAAAAAAACAGAGCTCTAAAAGGAAGCCAGCGGTACCTTTAAGACGGCATGGGAAGAAAGAAGCCATTGGCCCTGAGTGGTTTCCTCCGACAGATCCTACGGGGGCTCCACGTGCTGACCAATGGTGGGGTTCCCAGAAGACCTAAAGCTGCCAGAGTCACATGGCAGAGAATGAGAAATGGATTCCTTGATGAATTTGTCCTCTTGGGTCCCTGCATGATGGTGCAGTAAGAAGGGAAGAGAGAATGGGAAGAAGGATGTATGACATTTCACTGAGTTGTAGCTCTAATATACAGATCATCAAAGAACACCCTCCACCTTCTGGTCTCGAATGCTTATAGAGAAAACGGTTTCCTTCTTCTTCCTCCCTTGGGAATGAGAAATGCGAGGTTCAGAAATATAATACTGTGAATATAATCAGTGCTAACCAGCTGATATTAGCACTGTACATTTCTAAACAGAGCAATTTCATTCTCTTTTTAGACAAACCAGTAAAAATAAAATGGTTTTGATCACAACTGAGACCACAATAAAGACCTTCTTAAATGTCTTGTGAGTAGCAGAATAGAATGTGTATTTAATTGTTAGCTACAAAGAGTCAAATTATTGTCTCCTAATCGATAGAATTATTCACAATTCTACAATATGTACAGCAATGAAGAGAATAGGAAAACAAAGCATTATCACATAAAATGTAGCCAATTAAATTATTACTTCACAAGGATATAAATATTACTTAATAATTAAAGTGCTGCTTGGATTAAAACTGTTTCCAAAGGAAGGACTGATTCAAAGGCAATTAGTAGCATGAAATGAAAGTTTTGCTTTGGGGACTTTTATTATTTACACGATAGCTTTATCATTAATGTAAATTAGACAGCATTTAACTAGGGGTCTACTGTGTGTGCGGCACAGAGCAGACCACCATTTCTCTCTGAACCCATTTCTACATGGAACCTCTTCCCATTGGAGGTGACGATTCAGACCTGGCCCCATATACTGGAGTTATTTTCTGGGTGTATGAACATCTTTAACCCTGCTCCTCCTGACCATTGTGAAGAAGATACGCAGGAAGAATGCAGAATCCTGGCAGTATGTCACACTAGGTTCCAAGAAGGAGGCAAAGGTTAAGAATGAGTAAAATTAAGCAGACAACCATGTGTGGCTTGCTATTCTGCAAAGGCAGATTCCCCGGGCACAAATAGAAGAAAGACTCATGAATGAGATCATGTCAACTTCCCCTGCTTACATAGTCATGCCGGCCCCCTTTCCCTTCGGAAAAACAAGTCATCCATGCACCAGAGTTCAGGGCTGCATTGTAAAATGTTTCGGAAGCACACTCACACAGGTCCAGGGGACTGACCCAGGCAGGCTTTTCCAGGCCTGGTCTGAGGGCCATAGGATCCAGAGTCCACCTGCTTATGTCCATGAAATCTGAACCTCTTGGCGCCCACTGGTCCATGAACCTCTGGAAACACATGCTAAATGAATGGGCTTGACTTTGGAAAGAGAACACTTTTTCAAGAACTTCAAGATGGGGGTGTTGGGCTGGCTTTGGGCTTGGCGATCAATTTTTAAATGCTAAAGGGAAGTGATTCTGGTTTTTGGCAGAGCCAGTGCTCATAGAGGATGAGACTTGGTGAAATCGTTTCGCAGATGAACTCTAAGTCAGAAAGAGTTTTCCTCTAAATTATATTTTAATCCATGGATTAGTTCACTTGATTTCTTTTATGATTTTCTTTTCTCACTAAATTATTTTTGCTCTCCAGGAGTGATTCTAGTTAGGAAATATGACATCAATTCCCAGAGTAGGCATTAACTCATGGTAGATTGAAAGGCTCAAGATCATAATATTTTATATACGAACGAGGTTCCTATAATCTAAATCTGAACATTACCCAGTTGTTTTATGGGCAAGTTGGCCTCTAAGTTACTGTACATTAAACAATGAGTAATATGTTGCTATGGAAATTCCATATTAAAATCAGATGTGTATAAATGTCTTCATTTTGATTTTTTTTTTTTTTGGTTGTTGCATATATGAATATTTTTAAAGTGACTGTAAAAAAAAAAAAAAAAAGGTAAAGATCCTATAGCTGATGTCAGACTAGTACCCATCCCCGGCCAAGGCAGAAGGTAAAAGGGTATTACTCTAACAACATTGCCCCATCTCAAAGTAATGTTCGCTTGAGGGCAGGTGTCTCTACAGACTGTTAGTGGTATTCCTTAGCATTTCAGAAACAAAGATATCTCACGCCAGGTAATTTGACAGTACAGTAGATGCTCTATTAACCGACCCCCAAATCCCCAAATCCCAGGCCAGCTGATCTTTTCTAGCCATGATTCCTGGCCACCCCACACACAAGTAGCTCCTCTCATCACTGATGGGCCCCACCCCAGACAAGATGTCTGAGCACCTCTGCTCCCATCGGTTGTATTGTCTACCTGCCAAGAGGAAGTTGTGTTTGCTTCTAACCCCGTCTAAACAAACTGTCTTGGTTACTAGGATCAGGCGATTTATGTACTATCTAAAATAAACTGATGAAAGTGGCAGAAGAAAGATTTGTACTTTCTCTGAAAGAGTTTTTAAAAAAATATTATCAAATCAGGAGTGGGTAAGAAAATTGCAAATGATTGGTGAGCTAATGTAAAAACTTAGAAGAATTTTCTTTTCGGCTTGCTTCAGAAATTTTAGTTCCTGTTCTACTTAGGAGGGAAAAAAAAAAAACAAAACCCAAAACCAAAGAAACCATGCAGTTGAGATGCTCATGCAAAAAAGGATAAATGCAGAACATGAACCAGTGGCCCAGAATGTGTTAGATTAATCCACATTTATGTTTTAAGTTAAAAGAAAATGTTTAAGGTATGTGTCTATCATTACTCATGATTCCCTGTTTTAATTGACATTCTTTTTATTAACCCACAAGCTACTGATATACATTGTACACACATATACACAGTATATAAATATACTTTAGCAGATTTCTACCATAGTATATAGATTTCTACTGCAGTATGTAGATTTCTGTTGTAGTATACGGATTTCTACTATAGTATATAGATCTCCACTATAGATTTCTACTGTAGTATATAGATTTCTACTGTGGTATATAGAATACCCAGGTGTCAATGAACTAGAAAGAATGATCCAGGAAGCTATTTGAGTAAAGACAAGAAGGAATGAGAATCTGAACTACAGTGATGACAAGGAAGTAAGAGGTGTATATCAGAGAAATTGCAAAGTAAAAGTAACAAATTCCTGAATATTTACGAGTTAACATGACTCTAAGGCTTGAGTGTGGGTGGTAGGTAGCACCCTGGAAAAACACAGGGAGTCCAGGAAAAGAATTTGTGTTTCTGATTTACTAAGTTTAAGAGTGACAATGACATCCGGGGGGGGTGGATATACCCGAATATCACTGGGAGGCAGTTGGAAGTACGGGAGAGGGGACATGATTAGAACTATGGGTTTGCATGAACACATACTTCTCCAAAGATGACATACAAATGGCTAACGTGACACGTGAAAAAATGTTCATCATCATTAGCCATCAGGGAAATTCAAATCAAAACCACAATGAGATACTACCTTACACCAGTTAGAATGGCAAAAATTGACAAGGCAAGGGCGCCTGGGTGGCTCAGTCGTTGGGCGCCTGCCTT
>NW_027773964.1:0-293 GCF_054177405.1 Leptonychotes weddellii | reverse complement strand
CCTGCCTATATTTATGAGATTTGCTGTTGGTGTGCTTATTCTAATTCAGCCATGAACCCTTTGACTTATGCTTTATTTTACCCATGGTTCAAGGAAGCTATCAAAGGGATGCCTGGGTAGCTCAGTTGGTTAAGCGGCTGCCTTCGGCTCAGGTCATGATCCCAGAGTCCTGGGATCGAGTCCCACATCGGGCTCCTTGTTCGGCGGGGAGCCTGCTTCTCCCTCTGCCTGCCTCTCCCCCTGCTTGTGTTCTCTCTCTCTCTCTGACAAATAAATAAATAAAATCTTAAAAA
>NW_027773963.1:0-293 GCF_054177405.1 Leptonychotes weddellii | reverse complement strand
AAGAGTCTTTAACTTGTCTCTACTGTGAACAAATTAAAACTGAAAATCAAATGCAAAGCACTAGACATATAGTTTAGGCAATAAAGACTGCCCAGAATTCCAGTCAGAGGGACCATACTCAAAAGAAAGGCCTTGGGGAATGACTGGAGAATAAATTGGTAAAAATAAAATTCTTAAGTTATGTGTATATATATATATATAGACGAGGATGTAGGTTAGGCTTCTTGTGACAGACACCCAAAATAATAGTGGTTTACTCCAGAGAAAAGTTTTTCTTTCACATAAAAGTGTTA
>NW_027773962.1:0-293 GCF_054177405.1 Leptonychotes weddellii | reverse complement strand
GCGCCTGGGTGGCTCAGTTGGTTAAGCGACTGCCTTCGGCTCAGGTCATGATCCTGGAGTCCCTGGATCGAGTCCCGCATCAGGCTCCCTGCTCGGCAGGGAGTCTGCTTTGCCCTCTGACCCTATCCCCTCTCATGTGTTCTCTCTCATTCTCTCTCTCTCAAATAAATAAATAAAATCTTTAAAAAAAAAAAAAAAAGAAATGAAGTATTTTACTTCCAGTATAATCGAAAGTAATGCTAGGGACAATGATAGCTGCCTGTCAGTGTGTGGCTAAAGACCTAAAATAGAAC
>NW_027773961.1:0-293 GCF_054177405.1 Leptonychotes weddellii | reverse complement strand
CCCAAGGAAGCTCTTTTTTTTGTTGTTGTTACCAGTGCCATTGTAGCCTGTAAAAAGAGAGAGTTCAAGCTACATTTGAAATCTGGAATAAAGGCTTTCTGCCCCCTTCACATCCACTTTGATTTGTTTGTTAATAAAAATAACAGTAATTAAAATTGATTTTGTTTTAAAGGCAGGGGTAGAACATTCTTTTTTTTTTAATTTTATTTTATTATGTTATGTTAGTCACCATACGTTACATCATTAGTTCTTGACGTAGTGTTCCATGATTCATTGTTTGCGCATAACACCCA
>NW_027773960.1:0-293 GCF_054177405.1 Leptonychotes weddellii | reverse complement strand
CACGCAAAGTTTTCATTTAGTGGGATGAGAATTCTAGTGAAGATTGTATGAGGTAATGAGGACATTGAGAATGGAGTGCCAAATGATGAGGAAAGGCTTCTAAGAGGAGGTGGTACTTTAACACAGATATGAGGGATAAATAGGAGTCTGCTGGCTGAAAAAGGGAGGGATTGTGTTCCAGATGTATACATATATTTCCTCCATCTGGAACACAATCTATATACATATACATATATACATATATAATATACATGTGTGTGTGCATGCATGTGTATATATATGTATACATATGT
>NW_027773959.1:0-293 GCF_054177405.1 Leptonychotes weddellii | reverse complement strand
ATAAGTGCCCTCTGTGTGCTTAGTTGTATCACCTTTATTTTATTTGATTTTCTGTCATTCGTATTTTCCCCCAAGCTGCCTGGGCATGTCCGTAGTTTCTCTTTTTATTTTAATTTTTTCCCCAAAAATGCATTTCTGGAATTAGTTATTAATTCTATTGTGTTGCATTTTAATTTGTGTCTTTTTTAAAATTTTTTTTTAAGATTTCATGTATTTATTTGAGAAAGAGTGAGCGAGAGAGAGAGAGAGAGAGAGAGAGAGAGAGAGAGTAGGGGGAGGGGCAGAGACAGAGG
>NW_027773958.1:0-293 GCF_054177405.1 Leptonychotes weddellii | reverse complement strand
ATCAATCTTCAGGTGCTGGGGGCTGTGCTGGCCTGTGGTCTGCTTGAGACAGGAAGGAGGTTCAATATTATTTTGAAATTACTATCATTCCCAATGAGAGTCTAGCATGGCAGAGCCTATTTTGCCTTATGGGTATATTACTTATGTGATGCTTAGAAGTTATTATTTTTGAATGGCCCCCAATCAAGCAAATGCGAGGGTTGGCTGAAGGCATTTAACGGACTATTGAGAATTGTGATCTATTTAACTTGATATTATGCAAGTATACTTTTAGCAGATGACTTTTATGTACT
>NW_027773957.1:0-293 GCF_054177405.1 Leptonychotes weddellii | reverse complement strand
ATTGCACTACTCATTATTTGCCCGAAGGAGTTGAAATATGTGTCTATGCAAAAACCTGAACACAGATGTTTATAGCTCCTTTTTTTTTTTAAATATTTTATTTATTTATTTGAGAGAGAAAGAATGAGAGACAGAGAACATGAGAGGGAGGAGGGTCAGAGGGAGAAGCAGACTCCCTGCTGAGCAGGGAGGCTGATGCAGGACTCGATCCTGGGACTCCAGGTTCACGACCTGAGCTGAAGGCAGTCGCTTAACCAGCTGAGCCACCCAGGTGCCCCGATGTTTATAGCTCC
>NW_027773956.1:0-293 GCF_054177405.1 Leptonychotes weddellii | reverse complement strand
TTAATATCCTCCTCTGATCCACAGGTCAAGGACTCGATTTGCATTACACCGGCTAGTGATTTAGATTAACAAAGTTTTATCTGGTAAGCAGTAGGAATCCATCAGAATGCCATAACGAAACAAGCAGTGTTATAGGGAATCAAAGGTGTACTGGTTGAATTTCATGTGTCCAGTCCTGGGAATACTGAGGTGGCTTCTTCTTTTTTTTTTTTTTTGACTTTTTATTGTTATGTAAATCACCATACATTACATCATTAGTTTTTGATGTCGTGTTCCATGATTCATTGTTTGTG
>NW_027773955.1:0-293 GCF_054177405.1 Leptonychotes weddellii | reverse complement strand
TACGGATACCCTAATATTACTTTTCTTTTTCAGAGACAACATCATTTTCACAATGTTTTAAATATAAACACAAAAATAGGGACATTTTGTTCAAATACAGCTAGCCATTTAAAAATAGTCACTGTTTCTGAAGGAATAGCAGGCTGGGTTCAGGTGTAGATGCCCGAGGGGGGAACGTGGCAAATGATTATCCGTGCTATTCAGAAAACTTTGCCGCTTCATCCTCGGTAATAATTTATTGAGATGTAGATCAGGTTTAGCTACTAAAACAGTTTTTTTAAAATAAATACAGC
>NW_027773954.1:0-3728 GCF_054177405.1 Leptonychotes weddellii | reverse complement strand
CCCCAGCCTTGCAGAGCTGACCACTCGTGCCTTGAATTCATACTCTGCTATCTCTAGTCCATGCCTGGCATGTAATAGGTAGCAACTCTTAAGTGGAGGCTTAAGTATATGCATCTATTCTCTTCATAGGGCGTACATCTCTCCAGGTTCTATTTCCATAGCTCTTGAGCCTAGTAAGTTGGAGGACTTTCATAGACTTTTAATGTGCGAATGAATATGGTGGACTCTTGTGTCATGCAAGAAGAGCAGAGGCTGTCTGAAGGCTGCCACATATCAAGCTTTCCTGGGTTAGGAGAGTGGTCTCCGGCCGCTGTACTACTGAGCTATTTCTGCAGTGAGAATACACTCTCAGGAAGTGTGTCATGATCTCCTGCTATGAGCCCCCGACATTCTGCTTTGTGGTCTTGGAAACCCAATGGCATGCATTCGTATGAATAAACAGGAGTGAACACTCTTCTGAAGGACCTGGGTTGACCCTTCTGAGGATCGATCCATGACTGTAATTTTAATGCTATGTAGAGCAATCCAGGGTCACATGTTTGAGAGGTTTACAGAGGGAATGGACATTTGTGTGCTGCATTCGGCTGGAGGGCATTGCCTTGCAGCATTTGCTTAGGTCTTATGAAAGAGGGATTGTGGATTTAAGGAGGCAGGGAAGGAATTTGCTGTGTGAAAGCCTTAGGAGTTCTGATAAATTTTTGAAACTTACAAATGGGTTGAGAAACCTAAGACAGTTTACAGAAGACAAATGTGTGTAGCAAGTTGATTTGGGCATTGAGAATAGAATCATGCCGAACATCAATAGTAAGAGAAACTTTGTTTTAATTCAGTCTTATTTCGCTGTTTTTTGTGTTTTTTTTTTTTCTTTTCACTATTAACCTCCTGCCTGAGACAATCTTCTATCATCACTCCCACCTTAGCATGGTTCTTGGGGTGACTGGGTGGCTCAGTCAGTTAAGCGTCTGCCTTCGGCTCAAGTCATGATCCCAGGTCCTGGGATTGAGCCCCACATCAGGCTCCCTGCTCTGCGGGAAGCCTGCCTTCTCTCTCTCTCTCACTCCCCGCTGCTTGTGTTCCTGCCCTCGCTATCTCTCTGTCAAATAAATAAATAAAATCTTTAGAAAAAAAAAAAAGTATGGTTCTTTTCTTTTTCCAACATATACCCATATTTATTATCCATTTTTTGTTCTTTAATTTATGTAAATATCCATGTTCATCATTATTAATAAACTTTACTATCCCAAATCCCCTCTCCCTATTCCTTCAACATGCTTGGAATGCCTGCTATTCTTGGACCCTTCTCTCATTTTTTTCTATTGTTCCACTTCTTCACGAAAGCAGGTGAAGTGGAACTATCTTATTACTTCAGTCCTCAGTAATTGTCCAAGCTTGTGTACAGTCTCTCTCAGTGCTTTCTAAATCCACTGGTTATGGAGAGGCATCTCATCTTACAAAGTTTTAGACTTGGGTCCATGGAGATTAGACTTTGATTGGTCTAACTTTATTTTCAGGAATGTCTAACTTTATAAAGCACTCTGAGTAGTTTTGATTGTTGTTGGGTTGATGATGTCATTGGGTTGTGTTGTCATTGTTTTGGATTGCTATTGGTAAATATAGTATATTTTCTAGATAACTACTCTTTATTCTAATACATTTTAATTGTCGATTGATTCAGTTATTTCATATTTTGGTCATTTCTTCTCTGATGTATTGGAAAGTCCTTGAGTACTGAAGCTATGTATTATATTCTCATATGTAATAACTAAAGTATTTTGAATTTAGTTGATTTTGAGGAAATAATTTAATTTTTTTTTTTACTGTTGATCTTTTTAACTTCCTGGAAAAAGAAATGCAATTTTAGTTCTTAGGATAAGGTACTTGTTTAATGACAAGTGTTATGGGATGGAATCAGAGGAAAGCAGTCTCACCTATATTTTGGTCAGCTAAAGAAACATGAAGCTAGAGACAGAAATCTCCTTGAAGTTCCAATAGTAAGACTGGCTAAGTAATCATCTTGGCACAAAGCACAAAAAAATATTAGAATACATACACACACACACACACACACAGTCCGCTTTTTGCACAGTTCTGATATGCAGGAATTCAGGTACGATGGTTTAGCAAAACAGCATCAGTCTTCCAGCACTATGGTTCAGATTTCAATTGCCATGATCTATTACCTGTGTGTAATTTGCATAACATATCAATTTTACTGCCAGTTCGTCATTCACCCCTTGCTGTGTAAATAAAAGATGTGCATCATGATCAAGGACCAATCATATTACTGCAGTGTCTATCTGTGATTGGTCACTGTGCATCTCTTATTCAGTTTGCAGACAAGCAAAGTAAAGCATGTGACATTTTACAAAAATGAATAATCAACAGGAGAAGATGGCTAACAAAGATAAAAGTACATCAAACAAATGAAAAGTGGTAATGGCTGAAGTGAAAATCGAATGGAAATAGATTGTAACGTACGTGGATTTATAGAAGAAATAGCTGACAGGGGAATGTTGACATCACTGTCATTCCAGGACTTCTAGATATAAAGCCAGAGGAGCTTAGTGAAGGGGAACTGTGGATAGAAATGAGGAAAGTGGTTTTGTCGAAACAGACAAAAACGTCCCCAGAGGAAGTGACACAACCTAAAAAATTCACATTAAAAGAACTCTCAGAGATATTTCACAATATTTAAGGCACAAAATATAAAAAGTTCAAGCAGATCCAAACATAGAAAGGAATTTAAAATTAACCAAGGCATAGAAACGGTGCTTTCTATCCTGAAGTTAATATGAGAAAAAAAGACCAGCAATGCTCAAAATACTCTTCATAAGTTTCTTATAAAAAAACAACAGAAAGTAAGGACTTTAAATTTCATTGTTTCTAATGTTTGTAATTACACTGTACTCAATAAATATTAGTTTTACCAATTTTATCATTTTCTCATATATTTATAAGTAACCATCACAAAGTTTGTAATTTTTTTTAAATTTTTTTATTGTTATGTTAATCACCATATATTACATCATTAGTTTTCGATGTAGTGTTCCATGATTCATTGTTTGTGTATAACACCCCATGTTCCATGCAGAACATGCCCTCTTTAATACCTATCACCAGGCTAGCCCATCCCCACAGCCCCCTCCCCTCTAGAATCCTCAGTTTGTTTTTCAGAGTCCATCATCTCTCATGGTTCGTCTCCCCCTCCGATTTCCCCCCCTTAATTCTTCCCCTCCTGCTATCTTCTTCTCCTTCTTCTTTTTTTTTTTTTTTAACATACATTCTATTATTTGTTTCAGAGGTACAGGTCTGTGATTCAACAGTCTTGCACACTTCACAGCACTCACCATAGCACATACCCTCCCCAATGTCTATCACTCAGCCACCCATCCCTCACGCCCCACCACCCCAGCAACCCTCAGTTTCTTTCCTGAGATTAAGAATTCCTCATATCAGTGAGGTCATATAATACATGTCTTTCTCTGATTGACTTATTTCGCTCAGCATAACACCCTCCAGTTCCATCCACGTCATTGCAAATGGCAAGATCTCATTCCTTTTGATGGCTGCATAATATTCCATTGTGTATATATACCACGTCTTCTTTATCCATTCCTCTGTCGATGGACATCTTGGCTCTTTCCATAGTTTTGCTATTGTGGACACTACTGCTATAAACATCGGGGTGCATGTTCCCCTTCGGGTCCCTACATTTGTATCTTTGGGGT
>NW_027773953.1:0-293 GCF_054177405.1 Leptonychotes weddellii | reverse complement strand
TAACAGGAAAAAGATGTGAATGCCATGGGAACGGCAATGACCCTATGGTAACACACTAAGTGAAAAAAAAAAAAGAATGTAGAATATATGTTTTTACAGCTATGAGTTGAGCCATCATAAGTGTTTCAGAGTAGAAAGCCTTATTTTTGTAATTTTTGCTGTTGATAGCACTTTCCATTCCACAGAATGTCCTTTGAAGCTGGTCTTCTCCACAAAGCCTGCAAAGGTGGGCTCATCCCTGCCTTGGGGTTTCCAACCAGAGGAGGTGAGCCCAGGAGAGGAGAGGAGAGGAG
>NW_027773952.1:0-293 GCF_054177405.1 Leptonychotes weddellii | reverse complement strand
AGAATAGCAGAGCATAGTATAGCATAGCATAGAATAGCACAGCATAGAATAGCACAGCATAGAATAACACAACTTAGCACAGCACAGCATAGCATAGCACAGCATAGCAGAGCAGAGCAGAGCACAGCACAGAATAGCAGAGCATAGCATAGCACAGAACAGCATAGCACAGCACAGCATAGCACAGCACAGCACAGCACAGCACAGCATAGCACAGCATAGCATAGCACAGCATAGAAGAGCATAGGATAGAATAGCACTACATAGCACAGAACAACAAAGCACAGCACAGC
>NW_027773951.1:0-293 GCF_054177405.1 Leptonychotes weddellii | reverse complement strand
GTGAAATACTTATTCACATTTTTTACCTAATTATGGCACTGTATTAGTCATACCATGCATTGGAGTGTTTATTCTGTACATAGACGTTGGAATGTCCTTCCTTAGAAGTAAAAGAACTTACCTACTGAGCTCTTAAAGCATTCAATGGGATACAGAGATAACACACCATGGTCATGCCACCTAAGGGATATTTGTATAAGATGTAATAGTTTTTCATAGCTAATGAGATTCTAAATCCAACTTCTGGAAATCAAAACCATTACTGTTCTCCCATTTGGTCCTCTGTTTTATTG
>NW_027773950.1:0-293 GCF_054177405.1 Leptonychotes weddellii | reverse complement strand
GGGCCTAAGAAATTTAAGATATATCATTAAAGACAACTTAGGTATAGTAGGAAGTATTATATACAAAGACCTCTTACAACAACAAAAAGCAAACAACAAAAAATGGGCAAAGGACTTGAACATTTTTCCAAAGACGATATATGAATGGCCAAGACGCATATGAAAAATGATCAACATCACTAATTGTTGGAGAAATGCACATCAAAACCACAAGGAGAGATTAACAAGTGTTGTCAAGGATGTGGAGAAATCAAAACCCTTGTGCACTATTGACAGGAATGCAAGGTGGTGTA
>NW_027773949.1:0-293 GCF_054177405.1 Leptonychotes weddellii | reverse complement strand
TTGCAGAGAGCAGTAAAGTGGTTATACAGTGGGCGCAGTTTTTGGTAAAGATAACAAGGATGTACATTTTTATTTGTGACAACTGCCGGTCTCACATAGTAAAGGTAGCCAACCATCTGCTCCAGGCTGGAGCATGTGCCTGTTTATTCTCTTCTTTGGATAATGCTAGCGGGTGTGTGTGTGTGTGTGTGTGTGTGTGTGCATGCACTAGCAGAGGGTGTGTGTGTGTGTGTTAGAGGGTGTGTGTGTGTTTGCGTGTGCATACCACTTCATGCTAGCAGAGGGTGTGTGTG
>NW_027773948.1:0-293 GCF_054177405.1 Leptonychotes weddellii | reverse complement strand
CATCTACACCCTGAGGAAGAAGGATGTGAGGGGAGCTCTGAGGAGACTCCTGTCAAGGACCTGGAGGTTCTGCAGGAGATGAGGCTCTGAGACGTGTCAGTCTCCATGGGTGGCAGAAGCCTGGGCGAGCGTGTTGTGTGCTGAAGGGGTCGATACCTTTTGTGTTTTGAGAGATTCGAGAGCCCCCCAAGTCCCCATCCCAACGTTTCACCTTCTGTGTGGTCATGGTACCTAAAACCCCACCTCTCCCAATAGCTTTTGTTCTCAGGGGCCGTATGTCTTTAGGAGTCGTT
>NW_027773947.1:0-293 GCF_054177405.1 Leptonychotes weddellii | reverse complement strand
CAGTCTGTTATTTTTAGGGGAGGGTCTCTTGAGAAGCCCTCCCTACTAATTTAGGATGCCTTAAACTGAATTCTCCATCACTACAACCGCTGCCGCCGTGATTAAGAGGGAGGAGCAGTGGATTTTTTTTTTTTTTGAATCACATCTTTTCCTCAGTTTCTTGAACTTCTTGCCTCCAAAATGTTGTCTTTGGGGTGTCGTGCCAGAGACTTGTTCTTCTTACTCTTATGTAAGCTTTTTTTTTTCTTTAATGATTCTTACAGTTTTGCCTTTATTCGTCCATATTCTTTGCT
>NW_027773946.1:0-293 GCF_054177405.1 Leptonychotes weddellii | reverse complement strand
TACGGATACCCTAATATTACTTTTCTTTTTCAGAGACAACATCATTTTCACAATGTTTTAAATATAAACACAAAAATAGGGACATTTTGTTCAGATACAGCTAGCCATTTAAAAATAGTCACTGTTTCTGAAGGAATAGCAGGCTGGGTTCAGGTGTAGATGCCCGAGGGGGGAACGTGGCAAATGATTATCCGTGCTATTCAGAAAACTTTGCCGCTTCATCCTCGGTAATAATTTATTGAGATGTAGATCAGGTTTAGCTACTAAAACAGTTTTTTTAAAATAAATACAGC
>NW_027773945.1:0-293 GCF_054177405.1 Leptonychotes weddellii | reverse complement strand
CCTGCCTATATTTATGAGATTTGCTGTTGGTGTGCTTATTCTAATTCAGCCATGAACCCTTTGACTTATGCTTTATTTTACCCATGGTTCAAGAAAGCTATCAAAGGGATGCCTGGGTAGCTCAGTTGGTTAAGCGGCTGCCTTCGGCTCAGGTCATGATCCCAGAGTCCTGGGATCGAGTCCCACATCGGGCTCCTTGTTCGGCGGGGAGCCTGCTTCTCCCTCTGCCTGCCTCTCCCCCTGCTTGTGTTCTCTCTCTCTCTCTGACAAATAAATAAATAAAATCTTAAAAA
>NW_027773944.1:0-293 GCF_054177405.1 Leptonychotes weddellii | reverse complement strand
CTTCTTCCATTTGAACCACTTACATAGTGTCTCTGTGGTGTTGGCTGACTCAGAAGTGGAGGAATAATTAGAATTAAGAGGTTTTCTGACTTTGAAATAAGCTGAAGGGTAAGTGTTCCTGATAGAATGACTTTTCCTGCCACGTGTAATTGGCCGTTGCTAGGGGAACTATCCCCCTTATTTACAAATTTGAAGGGACTTGGCAATTCATTATCAGTTTATTGGAAATAGTATTTACAATTCATAAGCACAAAGTCATCAGAGTTTCTGGAATGGGACGGTTACGAATTAGA
>NW_027773943.1:0-3728 GCF_054177405.1 Leptonychotes weddellii | reverse complement strand
GGGAAGGACCAAGACAATTAAGCATGGGGTCCGAAGCCTTCATCAAAAGCAACAGGAGTGGGGCGCCTGGGTGGCTCAGTTGGTTAAGCGACTGCCTTCGGCTCAGGTCATGATCCTGGAGTCCCAGGATCGAGTCCCGCATCGGGCTCCCTGCTCAGCGGGGAGCCTGCTTCTCCCTCTGACCCTCCCCCCTCTCATGTGCTCTCTCTCTCTCTCATTCTCGCTCTCTCAAATAAATAAATCTTTAAAAAAAAAAAACTCTTGAGAAATACGGAGAATTAGAAGCCAACTTGGAAAAAGACAGGGTGTGGCTAAGTGGGAATGAAGAAGAAAAGGCTACCTCCAAAAAGCAAAGTTGCAGTTACAAAGGCAGTTGTTCAGAAAAGAGGAGAGACTAATGAAGAACAGGCTGCTGAATTTAAAGTATCATCTATGGGGCGCCTGGGTGTCGCAGTCAGTTAAGTACCTGACTCTTGGTCTTGGCTCAAGTCATGATCTTGAGGTCGTCATGATCTCAAGCCCCGCGTGGGGCTCCATGCTCAGTGCAGAGTCTGCTTAGGATTCTCTCTGCCACTCCCACACTCGCTCTGTGCATGCTCTCTCTCTCAAATAAATAAACCTTTTTTTAAAAGTATCTGCTGGGGCGCCTGGGTAGCTCAGTTGGTTAAGCAACTGCCTTCGGCTCAGGTCATGATCCTGGAGTCCGGGGACTGAGTCTGGCATCGGGCTCCCTGCTCAGTGGGGAGTCTGCTTCTCCCTCTTACCCTGCCCCTGCTTGTGTTCTCGCTCTCTCAAATAAATAAATAAAATCTTAAAAAAAAATAAAAATAAAAAAGTATCTGCTGTATGATGGTTTAGACTACCGCCTTGATTTTGTTGATGCTACAAGTGAATCTCAAAGGTTTCATTTTGTGCTGAAGGAGATGCAACAAATAGTAATCAAAAAAATGGTTGCAGAGTAGATTCCATTCTAACATTGGTAGCTTTTGAAACTGAGGCCTGACTATATTAAAGAGTTATTATTTTTTTTTAGTAGGCTCCACACCCAGTGTGGAGCCCAACGTGGGGCTCGAACCCGCGACCCCAAGATCAAGACCGGAGTAAAGTCCAAGAGTCTGACACTTGACTGAGTTGCTTGGGCACCCCTATATTAATAAGTCATTAAACATGACTTTGACTTCTGGTTCTAGTAATTAGATTTTTAACAGCTTTATTGTGATATAACTCACAAATCATGTGATTCATTCAATTAAAATACAAGTCAGTAGTTTTTTTTTTTTTTAAAGATTTTATTTATTTATTTGACAGAGAGAGACACAGCGAGAGAGGGAACACAAGGCAGGGGGAGTGGGAGGGGGAGAAGCAGGCTTCCCGCCGAGCAGGGAGCCCGATGCGGGGTTCCATCCCAGGACCCCGGGATCATGACCTGAGCTGAAGGCAGACGCTTAACCATCTGAGCCACCCAGGTGCCCCAGTAGTTTTTAGTATAGTCATAGAGTTGTGCCACCAACATGGCAATTGATTATAGAATATATACATCACCCCCAAAAAGAAAACACCAAACCCTTTACCCATAACTCCTCATTTCCTGTAATTCCCTTTCACCTACCCTAAGCAGCCAATCATCTGTTTTCCATCTCTATACATTTACCTATTCTGTACATTTCATATAAATGGAATCATACAATATGTGACCTTTCGTGTCTGGCTTGTTTCATTAAGCCTGATGTTTTCAAGCTTCATCCGTGTTATAGCATTGTGATGTAGTTTTTGAATGTAGGTGAGGTCCCGAGCCCACGACCAAGAAAGAATTCTTGAGACATCTTTAGTGCAAAAAGGTGGTTTTATTCTATAAAAGCTGGTCAGGACCCGTGGGCAGAAAGAGCTGCTGCACCAGGGTTGTGAGGAGTGACTGATTATATACTTGGGAGTTGGGGGAGGTAAGGAAAAAAGAAGGGTTTCAAAAGAACTTTCATATGCTAAAGAGGACCTTGCCATTGTCAAGTTAAGGTTGTTTTTCCCTCTAGTAAAGCATTAACATTAAGATCCTTGGGAGATTCCTTCTGGAAGTTAGGTTATTGGTAAGAATGCTTTTTTATTGTAAATCACGAAGACGTTTGTAAACCGAGGGAGACCCCTGTCCTGCGGGACTGTGATCTCTATCAGTTAACCATTTGCTTTTCCTTCCCTTAGCTTTAGGGCAGCCTGGAGTGCCTGAGGAATGTCACACAGATCCCACCTGGGATTGGGGCGGGTTGCGGGGTGTCAGCTTGTGCTTTGTCCTCAGCTTGCCCTCTGTTCCCTCAATTGCATTTTATTGCTGAATGATTTTGTATAGGTATACTATACCATTGTATGGATACGCCACCTTGTATGAATATACACACTGAACTGTTTAGGAAAAAGAAAATGCCTTTAATTGAAGTTTACATAGTTTCTCCTTTTACTTGGTGTTTCACAATGTGGTATATCCACACAAAGGTATGGATAAAGAAAACTCCATCAGTTAAAGGATACTGGGGTTTTTTTCTACCTTTGGCTACTATACATAATGCTGCTATGAACATTCATGTACAAATTTTTGTGTTGACATGTTTTCATTTCTTTTGCATATATAGGTCAAGGTATAATTGCTGGATCATATGGTAACTCTATGTTTAATCATTTGGGGAATTGCCAGACTGTCTCGCAAAGGGGATACACCATTTTACATTCCCACGAGTAGCGTATGAGGGTTCTAATTTCTCCACATCCTCACTAACACTTGTTATAATCTTTTTCATCACAGTACTGTGACAGGGTGTCTCACTGGGATTTTGATGTGCATTTCCCTGATAGTGAATGATATCGAGCATATCTGCATATGCTTATTGGCCACTTTGTATAAGGATATTAATGTTAGCAGCAAGATTTATCAAATATTTTGTGGGTATGGAGATGCCTGGGTGGCTCAGGCAGGTGAGCATCTGCCTTCGGCTCAGGTCATGATCCTGGGGTCCTGCTCAGTGGGAGTCTGCTTCTCCCTCTGCTGCTCCCCCTGCTTGTGCTCTCTCTCTCTCTCACAAATAAATAAATGAAATCTTTAAAAAGTAAAATATTTTGTGGGTGTGATATGAGCAAATTTTCATCAGTAGCCATTATCTAATATTGTTCAATTTCCCTAGGTCACTCCTCCTACTGCCTCTTCTCTGTACCTGTGTCAGGCAAGAGACAATCTGAAACTCTTCTTATAGAAGAAATACATATAATCCCTTCTTTGTAAGGACTTACATGATCACAAGGAAACAAGTCTTTTTTTCCAGAATGGAAGTCAGTTTTTATTCAAAAGTGCTTGTAAGGGGCGCCTGGGTGGCTCAGTCGTTAAGCGTCTGCCCTCCGCTCAGGTCATGATCCCAGGGTCCTGGGATCGAGCCCCGCATCGGGCTCCCCTGCTCCGCCGGAAGCCTGCTTCTCCCTCTCCCGCTCCCCCTGCTTATGTTCCCTCTCTCGCTGTGTCTCTCTCTGTCAAATAAATAAATAAAAATCTTTTTTAAAATGCTTGTAAGCTAGATTGAAAGATAAAGGAAAAATGCTTCAAAACAAACATTTTTCCTTTCACCGACCTTGATCTCGATATGCCTGAGCTCCTGGGGAGAAAGAAAAGTTAGAAATTCTCTTAGTGCTAGAGACACCTGCGTGGCTCAGTTGATTGGGTGTCTGACTCTTGATTTTGGTTCAGGTCATGATCT
>NW_027773942.1:0-293 GCF_054177405.1 Leptonychotes weddellii | reverse complement strand
CACGCAAAGTTTTCATTTAGTGGGATGAGAATTCTAGTGAAGATTGTATGAGGTAATGGGGACATTGAGAATGGAGTGCCAAATGATGAGGAAGGGCTTCTAAGAGGAGGTGGTACTTTAACACAGATATGAGGGATAAATAGGAGTCTGCTGGCTGAAAAAGGGAGGGATTGTGTTCCAGATGTATACATATATTTCCTCCATCTGGAACACAATCTATATACATATACATATATACATATATAATATACATGTGTGTGTGCATGCATGTGTATATATATGTATACATATGT
>NW_027773941.1:0-293 GCF_054177405.1 Leptonychotes weddellii | reverse complement strand
ATAAGTGCCCTCTGTGTGCTTAGTTGTATCACCTTTATTTTATTTGATTTTCTGTCATTCATATTTTCCCCCAAGCTGCCTGGGCATGTCCGTGGTTTCTCTTTTTATTTTAATTTTTTCCCCAAAAATGCATTTCTGGAATTAGTTATTAATTCTATTGTGTTGCATTTTAATTTGTGTCTTTTTTAAAATTTTTTTTTAAGATTTCATGTATTTATTTGAGAAAGAGTGAGCGAGAGAGAGAGAGAGAGAGAGAGAGAGAGAGAGAGTAGGGGGAGGGGCAGAGACAGAGG
>NW_027773940.1:0-293 GCF_054177405.1 Leptonychotes weddellii | reverse complement strand
CCATACTGTTTTCCAGAGTGGCTGTACCAGCTTGCATTCCCACCAACAGTGTAGGAGGGTTCCCCTTTCTCCACATCCTTGCCAACATCTGTCGTTTCCTGACTTGTTAATTTTAGCCATTCTGACTGGTGTGAGGTGGTATCTCATTGAGGTTTTGATTTGGATTTCCCTGATGCCGAGTGATGTTGAGCACTTTTTCATGTGTCTGTTGGCCATTTGGATGTCTTCTTTGCAGAAATGTCTGTTCATGTCTTCTGCCCATTTCTTGATTGGATTATTTGTTCTTTGGGTGT
>NW_027773939.1:0-293 GCF_054177405.1 Leptonychotes weddellii | reverse complement strand
TATACACATATATATATTAAAATATGAGTTTACTACTCTGGGACTGAAGCATCACTCCAGGAGGCACAGCCTAGAGGTGTTACCTGTGTAATCATTTTTTTTTTTAATGGGAAAAGACTGATTGGTATACTGGACTCCAAATGTTTTTATTCAAATACAGGAAATGTAGGAAGTGCTTTTCCCTTAAGACTTGTCTTAAGAGTTTAGAAGCACTAAATTTAGCTCCCTATAAATATGTTTGGTTTTTTCAGAAAAATCTTCTCTCTTACCAGGAAGTGTTGTAGTGATAGGGT
>NW_027773938.1:0-293 GCF_054177405.1 Leptonychotes weddellii | reverse complement strand
ACCCTCAGTTTGTTTCTCAGAGTCCATAGCCTCTCATGGTTTGTCTCCCCCTCCGATTTCCCCCCCTTCATTTTTCCCTTCCTACTATCTTCTTTTTTTTTTTTTTTAACATATAATGTATTATTTGTTTCAGAATTTTAGAATTTTTTTTCAAGAGGTTTTAAAATGTTACAGAATTGTCAAGACCAACAAAAAGAACTACATCTATTGGATATTAACCAAAACCTTATGAAAATACATAAATGTAAAGAACTGAGTTTTGGGTATTCAAATAGGCAGCTGTGACTGAGTGG
>NW_027773937.1:0-293 GCF_054177405.1 Leptonychotes weddellii | reverse complement strand
TGAGCAGGGAGGCAAGCAGAGGCAGCCCCATACACGCCAGGTGAGGATTTGGGTCAGTCCTAAGCCCTGAGGGGCTTTAAGCAGAAGCATTACATGACCAGATCTACATTTTTAAAAGATTACTCTTTTTCCGCTTAGGTGTCTTTGGAAGTGGGGGCAGGAGTGATCCAAGAGACCCAATAGGGGCTGTTCGCCAGGGTGTTCCCGTGAGACTTCATGGAGTTTGGACCTGATGTTGGGGTGGAGAGGAGTGGATGGACACGTGTGTCTAGGAGACCACAGGGAATGAAGGC
>NW_027773936.1:0-293 GCF_054177405.1 Leptonychotes weddellii | reverse complement strand
CCCAAGGAAGCTCTTTTTTTTGTTGTTGTTACCAGTGCCATTGTAGCTTGTAAAAAGAGAGAGTTCAAGCTACATTTGAAATCTGGAATAAAGACTTTCTGCCCCCTTCACATCCACTTTGATTTGTTTGTTAATAAAAATAACAGTAATTAAAATTGATTTTGTTTTAAAGGCAGGGGTAGAACATTCTTTTTTTTTTAATTTTATTTTATTATGTTATGTTAGTCACCATACGTTACATCATTAGTTCTTGACGTAGTGTTCCATGATTCATTGTTTGCGCATAACACCCA
>NW_027773935.1:0-293 GCF_054177405.1 Leptonychotes weddellii | reverse complement strand
ATGGGATGACAATGTCTTGAGAGTGGAATGGTGATAGTGGAGATAATACTGCCATTGTTGGGAAAGTTCACAGGGGTGGTGATTAGGACAAGGATGGTAGAGTGCTGACATTAATGGGGGTGGCGTGGTGTTGAGGAGGAGGTTGATGGTGATGGCAATGATTGGGAGTGGAGGCAGTATCTGGTGCTGATGGAGATGATGCTATCGATGATGTTAATAGTATGGTGGAGATGACAATCTCAAAGGCAGTGTTATTCATGTTGATTGCAACATTAATGTTAAGTGGGGCTGTG
>NW_027773934.1:0-293 GCF_054177405.1 Leptonychotes weddellii | reverse complement strand
GCCCTTGGGATGGTCGCTAAACAGGATGCCTCTCTTCTCACCTTTTGCCCCACTCCCAGAGTCTGCAGTAAGGATAGCTCCCCTGAGTTAGAATCCCCTACACAAAGAGAGTAGCATCCCAGGGAACAGAGCAGGGAGGGGACAGGGAAGCTCCCTGAGGACAGGTGTGCCCAGGGTGCCCACTGCACGAGGCAGCACCCGGCATTCTTCATAGCTGTGCGGGCTGCGCCTGGGCTGGTGCATTTGTAGCTAGCCCTACAGAGAGCCCTCGGGCCAGGGAATGGGTCTGTCTC
>NW_027773933.1:0-293 GCF_054177405.1 Leptonychotes weddellii | reverse complement strand
CTCCGCCATCTTGCTGTGCCTCATTCCCAGAGCCTTTTGGTGGTTGGTGTTGAAAGTATTTTCTGGAGGTGAATTTAGTTTTGATGGAAACCTTGGGAGGATGAAGCCTGGCCACTCCCTACGAACCCACACAGAGCCTGTGCCCCTGACCAATATGGCAGTGCCCCCGGACTGACAGTTTTAAAGTACTATCCACAAACAGAGGTCAGTTTTCTCATGAGTGGTGTGGTATTGATATAATTTATTATTTTTTCCTTCTCTTCCAAGCGGCCTTCTTAATCTAGGCTTTCTAA
>NW_027773932.1:0-3728 GCF_054177405.1 Leptonychotes weddellii | reverse complement strand
GGAAGGAAGGAAGGAAGGAAGGAAGGAAGGAAGGAAGGAAGGAAGGAAGGAAAGTGAGAACACAAAATAGGCCCTGCTCTCCAGAAGGTCATTCTCCAGAGCCGAGGCTAGAGCCTGTGTTCTAAGCAGCACCACCTTCAAGGTTTACTTCCCTCTCACCTCCACAGGCTCGCAAACTCAGGGCAAACTCAGGGCCTTTGCACTCTGTCCTAAAACCAGAGCATGCTAGTCTCTGTCCTTAATATGTCCCTACAATCACCAGTGGATCTAGGCTAACATGTGGCTGGTCACTCAGGTCATACACGTATAGCCCTTCCTCCCTCCCTCCCTCCCTCCACCCCTCCCTCCTGCACTCACTCACATGTTTGTACCATTTATTCATTCCCCAAACATTTGCTGCCCTCCAGTGATCCTTGCTGAATGGGGTAGTGGTTAGATGTGTAGGTCCGGAAATCCCACAGACCTGGGTTTGAACCCCCACCCTGTATTTTCCATATGACGTTGGGTTACTTTAGACTCTGTAAGCTTCAGTCTCCTTGTTGGTAAATGGCAATAGGAACGGTTGCAAGGATTAAGTGAGGTAATATAGATAAAGCTCTTTGCATAGACCTTGGCACATGGTGACCATTCCACAATTCTCCTCTAAAAAGCATAAACTGCTAGGCATGCGGCCACAGAGATGACCACCTGGGGGCAAGATGAACAGAACAGCTCTTTCTGGGGGAACTGAGATGATGTGACCCAGAGGCCACAACCGAGCAAAATCCAGGGGAAGAGAGGAAGTTCATCAACAAAGACAAGGGCAAGGGGCCCTGAAATATGTATTTTTCTCAAGCAGCCCAATCTGCTGTGATTTACATTCAAGCTTGGGCACCAGGGCTCCAGACCATTAGGTGCTTACAGCTCCTGCCCGCCCCCCTGCAGTGCTGACTTGCCCGTGTTGGGGCCCCAGCCTTGGCAGCCCCCTGCCCTTGCTTCACTGGGGCTGCGGGCGGGTGCTCCGCTGGGGCAGGTGCGGGATCATCAGGCTCTGTGCTGCTGCTCCCTCTTTCTCCAAGGTGGGCTGGGGGTGGCATTTGAGGATAGAGACAAGTAAAGAAAGTGGGCACTCAAGACAATGGAGCTGAGTGTTAAATCGGCTTCCTCCTGTGACGTTTCACCACCACCCAGAGATGCTCCTGGACAATCGGATTCATTTTCACCAGCAGAGGGCACAGGTTGGCACAAGGGGTGGCAGGCTCTACTAGGCCAGGGCCAGGTTGAGGGACTCCTTCTGAGAGACAGTGGGGCCCCAGGAAAATCAGTGGCTGCTAAGCGATTATTATGACTCTCAGTAAGAAGGATGATGTCACCATACTTGGTACCTTTCTTCAAAGAGCCTCCTCTTAAGTCCCTGAGGAGTGGGTGGGGGCAGGGATTACCCCTTCTTGGTTAAATTGAAAGGATGCCTTTGTCACCGGGAGGTTGGGGTGGGGGCAGGGGACAGGGACATTTTCTGCCAGTTCCGGAGGCCCTGGCCAGCTGTCCTCAGTCCTTCATGTATAACACGGGGCCAAGGATGACTCCCTCCCCAAGTGGGGCCCACCATGCAGAAGAGCGGGTAGCCGGCAGCCAGCAGCAGGACCTCCACGACACCCCCTCCCACTCCCACGGCTCCTGCCGTGTTGCTTTCCCACTAGTTTCTCCCCAGAAGATGCATGTCCCTCACCAATCCTGCCTGGCCTCTGGGTAGCTCTGCGGGGGTCTTCACATAGATCGCCGCCTGAGCCACGGGTCAGACCACTGCCCGTCTGCACGAGCCCCCTCCTCTGACAAGCCTCCAACCCAGCAGATGTAATCCGTTAGCAAGAAAGGGGTTTTTAAACTACGGCTGGCAAATTTGTATATTCCTAAGTTTGATTTTTGCTTTTAATGAAACTTCGTAATTTTTTCAGTGCTAATGGGACTATCCCAGTGTTCTGAGAGTTGTTGTTAAAATGATGTCATTTAAACCTTCGACTAGATGTGCCCCAATGCACCTGCAGATGGCCTCATTTGGCACTGTCCTCCGAAGGCACGGCCTCTAGGAAGCACACTTCTTGGGTTTTGCTGAGGTTCTTCCGGTCTTGTTTGGGAAAGAGAAGACCCAGAGGAGCCCTAACAGTTTTCTCTAAAGATCCGGCGTCTGCCAAAGGACCAAATCCAGAGGGTAGGTCTCAGTGATGGGCCACCAGAGACATATTTCTGTTCAAAGAGAGTAAATGTCCCAATGCTTCCGAGCAGTCTCATCAAGGAATGGGCTGCTTTGAGAAGTACAGAGGTTAGCGGAGGATGGACACTAGAGGGATGATGGGGAAGGAATTCCAGAATTGGCTAGGAGATCGACTGTGTTCTCTGAAGTTCACAGATTTTGTAGTTCCAGAATGTGTAGAACACAAAGCAGGTGTTCTGGTAGGTAGAGAAATGAGTTTTCCAGAAAGAGGGGACCTCAGACAGGCCCTAAGAATGAGTAGAGTTTAAGTCAGTGGAAGGGACAGATTGGAATATTCTCAGCCAGGAAGAAGCAGACCCCAAGTTCCCTTTCTCATGTGTGGTCCTACCACCCTGCCCACTCCCTCCTGGCTTCCCAGGAGGAGATCTGAGAAGGCACCTGGATGTTGGATGTCAAGGTTTCAAGAGGAGCCCCCCGGCCTGGAGAGGGGCAAGCCTCCAGCCCCGGCAGCCCTGACCACGCAGCCCCATGTCCAAACACGGGAGTTCAATGTTGGCCCCCACCCCTTCCCGGCTGAGCTGGAAGGCAGCTTGTGCTCGGAATGGGGATGGATGGGCTGTGGCTTGGCTGAGCAGGGGTCACCTTAACCATCAAATCCCATTACCCACTGCACAGGCGATGCGATCAGATGTGGAGTGGTCGATGGAGAATTGGCAAAAATACCAAACCAACCAGGCAGCTACTGAATCCGATCTCTGTGCCAGATGCTGCCCGAGCCAGGGAGTCAATAGGTGCTAACTGGGGCAGATGTTCCCGAGGTCGGCGTCTCAGCGGGGCCTCCTCGTGCTGTCTGTGGGACATGGAGCCAGTACTTAACCTCTCCAAGCCCTCACATCACCTATGACCAGGAGAGAAAAAACCCTTAAGTCCCAGGCTTGCCAGGAGGGTGGGAGCAGATAGAGTCTGCGTCTTCCCGAGAGAGAGAGGTGGTGTCTAGTTTGCAGTAGGCACTCACCAGATATCCATCCATTCGCGTCATATCCTCATTTTGTCAAGGGTGATGGACAGGTAGTGGGATGGCGACATTTCATAAGGTACCTGAGGGGGTCCCGCTTTTGGGTAAAAGGGGGAATCTGTCACCCTCTAGAAACTGCCCTACCAGGCCTGGTGTGCAGAAATTGTTCTCATTTCAGGGCAAAAGATGAGAGGGAAGAGTAGTCACCAAGTACAGCCTTAAAACCCACTAGCCTTGAGGGTCGTGGTTCTAAATGCACATCTGAAATTTGGAGACCAGTGCCACTATTCTCCTGGCTCCCTCCCCGGTTTCCTAGGCTGAGTTGGGTGAGTAGCATCTCGACTTCACCAGTTTGGACCAATTTTAGGCAAGTCCCTAGGCCTTAGTTTCTTCATCTGCAAAACGGGTGTTCTAACACTGACTTCACAGAGACCGTGCAAGGATGAAACGCCATCCTGCCTGTGTCACCTGGCACAGTGCTCGCAAATGACGAAAAACATGGGTTGCCGTCCCCTTTCTTGG
>NW_027773931.1:0-293 GCF_054177405.1 Leptonychotes weddellii | reverse complement strand
GGATAGCGACCTTCACAGATGAGAGAGAGCGTGGAAGGAATGTGTAACATGGGGCCGTGTGTGCTTCCGTGGCGTCGGGAGTGACAAATCACAGTGACCGAGGACGTTCCAGAAAATGACACGCTCGACCTTGTGCTTTTAGCGCCTGCAAGTTTGCAGGCTTCGGACAGATGGGCGCTCGGGGAGGTTTTGACTCTTATCTCCAGTTTGACGTGTTTCTCGCAGGCTGTTTGCTCACGACGCAGACGGACAGCGTGAGCTCGGGGCAGAAATGGAGCCCTGCTCTGAAGGGT
>NW_027773930.1:0-293 GCF_054177405.1 Leptonychotes weddellii | reverse complement strand
TGGTATGATGGATCTACCAACCTGTTTATCCATTCATCAACCCTTGGTCATTTGAGTTGTTTCCACTGTGGGGCTATTGTGACTTGTGTTGCTATGAACGTCGGTGTACAAGTAGTTGTTTGAATACCTGTTTTCAATTCTTTGGGTTGTATATCTACACGAGGAATTATTGGGTTATACGGTAATTTTTGAGGGATGGCCAGACTGTTTTCCACAGAGACAGCACCATTTCATATTCCCACCGGCAAGGCAATGTCTGAGGGCTCCAATTTCTCCACATCCTTGCCAATACT
>NW_027773929.1:0-293 GCF_054177405.1 Leptonychotes weddellii | reverse complement strand
CCTTCTGTTAGCCAGTTGTTACAATCTATTCCCCTGCTAAGCTTTTTGCCAGATGCTAACAAGCAACATAGTCAACTGGCTTTTGTTTCATACGCTTCTCCAGACAAGCTGGCTTCTTAAGAGCCGCCACAAACAAGAGATTAACTTCTCTGGATTCTAAATCTTTGGGAAGTTGACTAACACACACGCAATAGTCTTTGTTCTCCTAGCTAACACACTCCTTTTAAATTACTGCTTGAGGTCCTTTTGTCCCTGATTTAAACCTATCTATTCCTTGACAACTTGTATAATTC
>NW_027773928.1:0-293 GCF_054177405.1 Leptonychotes weddellii | reverse complement strand
ACCTGGTAGGCAATGTGGGTGTGTCCAGGGGAACCAGGGTCCAGGGTCAGTGTTTCTGTCCTGTGGGGGGACTGAAATGGCAATGGGTTCCTTTTAGAAAGGTCAGAAAGAGCAGAGAGAACAGTTGCTTTTGGCTTGTTTGTTTTGTTTTCACGTTTTTGTTGGGGGACTTGGCAGAAATACAGGCAGAGCAACGAGCCTTACCAGGTCGGTGCCAGTGACCTGGGGGTGGGGGGCCACTTTTGTTTGTCTCAAAGAAGCATGTTGAGGCGGTGGGACTGGTGACAGCAGGG
>NW_027773927.1:0-293 GCF_054177405.1 Leptonychotes weddellii | reverse complement strand
CCTCCAGCTCCAGGTGCCACATCGTGGGGACGCGGTCGGGGCGGTTGCATTCTCCGGGATCCCTGGGACGGAAGGGGCCCCTCGGGTAGGCAGGGCGGAGCAAGTGCCCGGCTGGGCGGCTCAGGGCACCAGAGCCAGGCTGCAGAGGATGTTTCCGAAGGCCGGCCAGCACAGCCCTCTGGTGATTAATGCAGGTCACTCCTCTCGCTTCACCCCTTCCCCGCCTTCCATTCTGGGCTCCGGGAGGAGAAAGGGCAGCCGAGGACAGGGAGGACTCAACGCACAGCCCCTCC
>NW_027773926.1:0-293 GCF_054177405.1 Leptonychotes weddellii | reverse complement strand
CTCTGGCTGCTTTTAAGATTTCTTTCAAGACTTTTGACACTGGTTTCAACAATTTAATTACTGTACCTTGTTCTTCTGCTTGGAAATTTGTAAACTATAATCTGTGGATTTACAGTTTTCATCAAACTTGGTAAATATTTGCCTACTATTTCCTGAAATATTTTTTTTCTGTCTCCCTGTCTCCTTCTGAAACTTGTTACACTTGTGTTAAATTGCTTGATGTGTCTTTTTCCAACTATTTTTTTCTGTTGGTATTTCATTTTAGATAGTTGCTATTGCTATGTCTTCAGTTT
>NW_027773925.1:0-293 GCF_054177405.1 Leptonychotes weddellii | reverse complement strand
TCTCATTCTGAGTGAAATGCAAATGCTTCACCTAAAAGGCCCTGTGTGACCGGGCCCCTCCTCTCTCTCTGACCTGATCTCCTACTGTTCTGACTTCCCTCATTCCTCTTTAGCCCATTGGTCTCCAAGCTTGTGCTCACCTCAGGGCCTTTGCACACATGAGTCCCTACTCCATGCAGTGTGTTTTCTCTGAAACTATCTGCATACCCTCATATTTTTTAGGTCTGTACTCAATTATCACCTTATCTAAGAAGCTCCCTCTGGCTACCCTGTCTAAAGAAGTACACCTCATA
>NW_027773924.1:0-293 GCF_054177405.1 Leptonychotes weddellii | reverse complement strand
TGAGCAGGGAGGCAAGCAGAGGCAGCCCCATACACGCCAGGTGAGGATTTGGGTCAGTCCTAAGCCCTGAGGGGCTTTAAGCAGAAGCATTACGTGACCAGATCTACATTTTTAAAAGATTACTCTTTTTCCGCTTAGGTGTCTTTGGAAGTGGGGGCAGGAGTGATCCAAGAGACCCAATAGGGGCTGTTCGCCGGGGTGTTCCCGTGAGACTTCATGGAGTTTGGACCTGATGTTGGGGTGGAGAGGAGTGGATGGACACGTGTGTCTAGGAGACCACAGGGAATGAAGGC
>NW_027773923.1:0-293 GCF_054177405.1 Leptonychotes weddellii | reverse complement strand
AAGTGACCGTTACTATAATTCTGCTTTACCCCATAGGCTGGCATAGCAGTAACACCATTTAAAAATATTAGGCTTCTCGCCAAACACACCCCCCTTTTTTTTTTTCAGCCAAGCCTTTCCTTGTATTTCTAAACAAAACAGTTGTTGATCTCCGAATGGGACTTGTTGTGGGGGACCTTGTTATTTATTTTTTATGGCAGCCATGGACTCATTTCTGTGCAGCTTTTACACCTACGGCAACTTTATCAAGCTTGTTGACCCCTTCCCTATAAAATGCTCATCTGCACATTCCC
>NW_027773922.1:0-293 GCF_054177405.1 Leptonychotes weddellii | reverse complement strand
GGCACAGTAATCTTTGGCGGGTTGAAGGGGGGTGGGTAATGGGTAATATTTAGGACAATTGTGGGAGGCCTGGTGACATCTGGGGCATTTCCTACAGATTTGGTAATACTGAGGGCCTGAAGGATACTTGTTGACAACTGAAAGTCTGAAGGCCTTGATATTTGGGGGCTGAAGGCAATGTGACAGTATGTGGGGGGGGTGCATGGATCCCGGCTACTTGGGCATTTCTGGGGACTTGGAGAAATCTGGGGGGCTGGAGGGCTCCGCAATCTGGGGGTCATTTCCGGAGACGC
>NW_027773921.1:0-3728 GCF_054177405.1 Leptonychotes weddellii | reverse complement strand
CGTATCTTGGCTATTGTATATAGTACTGCAGTGAACACAGGGGTGCATATATCTTCCTGAATTGCTGTTTTTGTTTTGTTTGGATAAATACTGAGAAGTGGAATTGCTGGATTGTACAGTAGTTCTTTTTTAAATTTTTTGAAGAACCTCTGTACTGTTTTCCATAGCGGCTGCACCCTTTTGCATTCCTGCCAACCATGCACAAGGGTTCCTTTTTCTCCACAAGTGGTGTGAAGTGATGTATTTTTGTGGTTTTGATTTGCATTTCCCTGATGCTGAGTGATGTTGAGCATCTTTTCATGTGTCTGTTGTCCATCTGGATGTCTTCTTTGGAGAAATGTCTATTCAGGTCCTCTGCCCATTTTTAAGTTGGATTATTTGGGTGTTTTTTTTTTTTTTAATATTGAATTGGGTGAGTTCTTTATATATTTTGCATATTAACCCCTTGTCATTTATATCATTTGCAAATAACTTCTCCCATTCAGTAGGTTGCCTTTTTGTTTTGTTGATGGTTTCCTTTACTGTGCAAAATCTTTTTAGTTTGATGTCGTCCTATTTGTTTATTTTTTCTTTTGTTGCCCTTGCCTAAGGAGACAGATCCAAAAAAAAAAAAAAAAAATTGCTAAGACCAATGTCAAAGAGCTTACTGCTAATGTTTTCTTCTAGGAGTTTTATGGTTTCCGGACATGACCAATTAAAAAAAAAAAAAAGACATTATCAGACACCTTTGTGATTCAGTGTGGACATATAGCGAAACTCTGACCAATGGGGTTTAAGCAAGCTCCTCCAGGTGGTTTTGTTTAAAAAGATAGCTGGCATGTGTCCCTTGCCTTTTTTAAAATTTGTCCTTTCCTTTATTTTTTGCCTAAAATCTGCATGGGATAGCTGGGCCTCTAACATCTTGTATCATGAGGCCAGTTCTCTATCTTGGAAATGGCAGACCTATGAGCTAAAAGGAGTCGCTATGGACTTCAGGGAGCAAGCCATTTTCCAGCCTTGGCTTGCCTACACCTGAATATTCCTTGAGAAAGCAATAAACCCCTTGTTTAGGTCATCGTTATTTTGAGTTTTTATTAGTCAAGCCTCATCCTAACTATGACTTCCTGGTGTTTTACAAGAAATTAAATTATTTTCTTAATCTCTCTTTGACTCTATGAAAACTGAAAATAGGTACAGTTAATGTATGCAAAGTCCATATGGTGTGGATATATTCTTTCAATATATATTATATAAATAATTACATAAATTACATAAATGTTAAAGTTAAGTTCAATGCAAGCCAAAATGATTCAGTTCTTTCTATGTGCCCAGTGCTATTCTAGGTCAATGGGATTTGTCAGTGATACAGGTGTGAATGTGATACACAAATTTAATTTAGAGTCACAAAACCAATTAAATTGCCTGTTTGAAGATGACATTTTGGGGGTATTTTAGGGGAGGAATGAAAAGCAAGGTGTTATGCATATTATAGTTTGGATAAATGCTGTTTATAATGGTATAAACATTGCCTGAAAGCCCCTGTCTCACAATAGCTATGATTCAGATTCTGCAGGTATTTGTCAGGGCTGAAATTAATAAATTACATGGAAATCAATGGATTCGATTCTATTTGCCTCACAGAGGTACTTTACATTGCTGGGTGAATTTGAAAGAGAGCAAGTATTTTTTTCAGCTTTAAAATCTGGAAACTTAATGAATGTCATGTAATCTATGAAAAATTTTAAAATAGGGTTTTTTTGTTTGTTTGTTTGTTTTTAGTAATTTCTCCCACAGTGGGTAAATAAGATGTTCACACCCATGTGAAAGGAGACTGAGGTAGAAAAGGAAAATGAAAAGAGCCCCTGGGAGGTTGGTGGTGGTAGAAATCGGAAATTGCATCTGTGTCCCTTTAGCTTGGTGATTTCCTTCTACTCACATGTTCATACAGGAGTCCGTGGTGGACGTGATTTGTTTGGTTGGTGAATGTCATTTTCCAAGGTGTGCTAGAATTCCTGGAAGAGATTAGGGTTGTGTCAGGTGTGAGGGATGCAGAGAAGTAGCAGGAAAACAATGCAATATGGATATATTCGTTTGCTGTGGCCGTGTAAAAAACCACCTGCAAGTCAGTGGTTTAAAACAATGGCCATCTATTTAGCATCCAATTCTGGGGTTCGGAAATTTGGGTGAGGTTCAGTTTTGGGCTGGTCTTCCTCATGTGTCTGTTGCAACCCCTTGGTTGACTGAGCCCATCTCGCGGGGGTTGGTGGCTATGGGTTGGACCATCTTGAGGTGTCTCATCCTCTATGAGGCTAGCAGGGGCTAATTCACACAGCGATGAGGCAGAGTTTCAAGAGCAAGTGGAAACACATGAGGCCTCCCATGGGTTAGTATTGGTCTGGTCTTCTGTTACTTCCCTAGCACGCTATTGGGCTAGGCAAACAACCAGGCTTGATGAGAGGGGTGCCAAGTCACACGTCCAGGGGCATGATGCAGGGAAGGGGAAAGTGTAGATATTGTTCAATCAATTCACCAAATGGACGGTGTATTGAGAAACTGAGGGGAGATGGGCTTGATTTGTTGTTGAACAAGTGAGCACAAGAGTAGGAAGAAATAAAAAAGGATACAGGCAAGAGAGAAAGAAGGGCATCAAAGAGCAGTGAGAGGTTAAAATGTGATACGAATAGCAATAGGGAACCCCGAAGACCCTTGAGCAAGATAGAAATGTGGATGAAGCAGAGGGCATGTATTAACAGCCACAGAGTTATAGGGGACTTTTGGCTGAGGGCCTAGCAAGATAAGTAGAGCGTTTGTATCTCTGGGTTTCTGAGTTAATGATGCCAGCAGTCTCCGGACCAGACCAGCCAAATTGTAGTGGATTTATTATTTACATTACAACTGCATTTAAAAATGAAAACATATGGCTACGTTTCCATTGCTTTGAAAATACCATTGAACATGCTGTAGAATTTTATATCCAGTAACAGGATGCAATTTCCCTATCAAATAAAATTGCTGTTTGTTTTGTGTACTCTATGTTATTATGGAAATTTCACAGTTGATCAGCAACAGTGAAGTCGACTGCCATGAGCAGGCCACTTAATGTGAGCTATGCTCTCCCACCCCCCAAAATCCTGATTCCCTTTCTCTTTATGGGGATATCGTTTTATGCTACTAATATCCTTTTTGGTTGTTGTTTTGTTTTGATGCATTATAACCTGATTCAGAGGAGAAAGGCAAATGTTTTTTAAAGCTCTCTGGTGGAATTGATAATGTACTAAAAGAACTCTAACAAGGGAACATCTTGGTGGTCTCCTATGGTCTCACTTCTCTGCTGATAACGCATTGCTGAAACCAACAAACAAGAAGTTGCTTAAGGCCCAGTTAATTTTGCTGACTTCTGCAAAGTATGCCTGATTTTGTTCCTAGTGATTCTAAGAGTAATGATAACTTATAGCATGGCTGGGCAATTTTGTAAGAAACCTCCTCTTCCAGGAGCAATTTAGAGGTGCTTCTTTCTTCTTCTTCTTCTTCTTCTTCTTTTTTTTTTATTGCAGTGTGACAACAGCAAGTAGCCAAATCCTGTTAGCAAATAATGTGATTTCTGAGCTTGGGTTCTGGACTAACAATGTTACAGGGTGTGTGTCACAAGCTATGAGGTGAAGTTAATAGTCTCATGTTTTGAAAAATATACAGTGTTTGAGTCTAGTAGTTCCTATTTTCTCTAAAAGTGGTCTTCGAGTCGTTCCCCC
>NW_027773920.1:0-13885 GCF_054177405.1 Leptonychotes weddellii | reverse complement strand
GGTAGAATGGCTTCTGTGGGGACAAAAGTGTTGGTGGGTGCCAACATGCTGCCCTGTTCATTAGCATAGGAACAGAGACATCTGCTGAGGGCAGCAAACCTTGGCACTGGCTTTTTTTTTTAAAAGATTTTATTTATTTATTTGACAGAGAGAGAGAGAGAACAAGCGGGGGGGGGGGGGCAGAGGCAGAAACAGGCCCCTCGCTGAGCAGGGAGCCCGATGCAGGGATCGATCCCAGGACCCTGGGATCATGATTTGAGCCGAAGGCAGCCGCTTAACTGACTGAGCCACCCAGGCGCCCCTTGGTGCTGGCTTTTGTTGCACTTTTTCACAAACTCTGAACAACTGTGCAATTGTGCGACTGCTTTTCTGGGACTAACCAGCAGTAGCCACAATGTGGCAAGACCCTTCCCCAGGGGATCAGTGCAGGCCCACAATGTGCTGGGTTCCTAAAATTTGGGGTTTTGAAACCTGTTTGCACACCTGAAGTAAAGCACAGAACTGTACTGCCTGCAGGCAGATAGCTCAGACACAGATGGGGTGAAGATGGGGATCTGACAGAAGCTGGGGACACAAGAAGGGAGATTGTTCACTCTTCTGTGAGGGTTTCCTGAAGAGTGATGGGTGTGAACTTCCTGTACTGGGGACAAGAGAGCAGGACGATGCCATTTTCCCCATGCCTATCAGCACTGACCTATTTCAGTGAGAAACACAGCACCCCCAGTGGGGCCTGGAGCTATTTATAATAAGCCCGTCCCCCTTCCACCCCCTCAGGTGCCTCTTTACTAGGGCAAGTTGTACCTGAGAACCAGTGCAGCAGGCACCTCCACCAGAACACCTGCACACACCCCTCGCACACACCAGATCTACTGACCAGAGTGCTGCAAAGCTTCAGCTATAGGGACAATAGGATCTAGTTTTTTTTTTTTTTAAAGATTTTATTTATTTATTTATTATTTGAGAGAGAGAGGGTGAGAGACAGAGAGCACGAGAGGGGAGAGGATCAGAGGGAGAAGCAGACCCCCCCTTGAGCAGGGAGCCCGATGTGGGACTTGATCCAGGGACTCCAGGATCATGACCTGAGCTGAAGGCAGTCGCTTAACCAACTGAGCCACCCAGGCGCCCCTAGTTTTTTTTTTTTTTTAACAAGTAGACCAAAACACATCTAGTTAAAACTTGCCACACAGTGGACAAGGTCCAAACACTCCCCACTGCAGGCAAGGAGAAACTCTGCAGAGGACTGAACTGAGGGAAAGAGCAGCCAAAACACAACAGCAAAGTACACATTCTGAAACACTTCCTGAAGCACCAGACCAAGACATTATTAGACCTCTTAATACAGCCATTACTTTTAAGAGCAGGTGTATGACAGGCTTTCCTAACACACACACACACACACACACACACACACACACACACACACACACACAAACAGTGACCTAGACAAAATGACAATATGAAAGAATTCACCACAAAAGAGAGAACAGGAAGAAGTCATGGTCAGTGATTTACTCAAAACAGATATAAGTAAGATACCTGAACCAGAATATAAAACACAGTCATAAGGACACTGACTGGACTTGAGAAAACCATAGAAGACACTAGAGAACCCCTTACTGCAGACATAAAAGAACTAAAAATTGACAAGCCAGGAGAACCTGGGGGACAAAGCCAGATAAGCATTAGCCTTCTGGTCAGGTCATGATCCCAGGGTCGTGGGATCAAGTCCCACACTGGTCTCCCTGATCAGCAGGAAGTCTGCTTCTCCCTCTCCCTCTGGCCCTCCCCCTGCTTGTGCTCTCTCTCTCAAACAAACAAACAAACAAATAAATAAATAAAATCTTTTAAAAAATTGACAGGCCAAAATAAAAAATACTATAACTGAGAGGCAAAACCAATGCATGTAATGACAATGAGGATGGATGAAGCAGAGGAATGAATTGGTGATATAGAAGATAAATTATGGAAAAAATTAAGCTGAAAAGAAAAGCAAAAGAAAAGTATTGGATCATGAATGTAGACTTAGGGAAGTCAGCGACACCTAGAAACAGAATAACATTCATATCATAGGAGTCCCAGAAAAAGAAGAGAGGGAAGAAGGGGCAGGTTTACTTGAGCAAACTATAGCTGAAAACTTCCCTAATCTGGGAGAATGAAACAGACATTGAAATACAAGAAGCACAGAGAATTCCCAACAAATTCAACAAAGACACTAAGACATATTGTGGTCAAATTCACAAAATGCAGAGACAAGGAGGGAATCCTGAAAGCAGCAAGGGGAAAATAGTCCTTAACCTACAAGGGAAGACAGATCAGGTTCATAGCACATCTGTCCACAGAAATTAGGCAGGCCAGAAGCAAGTGGCAGGATATATTCAAAGTATTGAATGGGGAAAATATGCAACCAAGAATATTTTATCCAGCAAGGCTGACATTCAGAATAAAAGGAGAGACAGAGTTTCCCAGACAAACAAAAACTAAAGAAGTTCATGACCACTAAACCAGCCCTGCAGGAAATATTAAGGGGACTCTTTGAGTGGGAAAGAAAGGCCAAAAGGAACAAATATTGTAGAGGAACAGAGAACATTACCGGAAATACCAACTTTACATGTAACACAGTGGCACTAAATTCATATCTATCAATAATCACTCCAAATGTACATAGAATAAATGATCTAATCAAAAACACTGGGTGTCATATTCAACTAATGAATCATTGAACATTATATCAAAAACAAATGATGTACTATAACTTGGCTAATTGAATTTAAATAAAAAAAAGAAAAAAGGAAGGAAGGAAGGAAGGAAAGAAAGAAAGAAAAAGAAAAAGAAAGAAAAGAAAAGGAAAAAAGAAAAAGACATAGAGTATTAAAACAGATAAAAAACAAGACCCATCCATATGCTGCCTATGAGAGTAATTTTAGACCTAAAGAAACCTGCAGATTGAAAATGAGAGGATGGAAAACAATCTATCATTCTAATGGATATCAAAAGAAACCTGCAGTAGACATCCTTATATCAGACAAACCAAATTTTAAACCAAAGAGTATAAAAAGAGATGATGCAGGACCCTATAAATTTTATGCCTTCAATGTGGGAGCACACAAGTATATAAATCATTCAATAACAAACATTAAAAAACTCATTGATGACAATACAATACTGGTAGATGACTTCAACACACCCGTTAGAGCAATGGACAGATCATTTAAGCAGATCAACAAGGAAACAAGGGCTTTGAATGACACACTGGGCCAGATGGACTTTACGGATATATTCAGAGCATTTTATCCTCCAGCACCAGAATACACATTCTTTTCAAGTGCAAATGGGTCATTCTCCAGAATAGATCAAATACTGGGTCACAAATCAACCCTCAACAAGTACAAAAAGATTGATATCATACTGTGTGTGTTTTCACTAAACGCTATGAAACTTGAATTCAACCACAAGAAAAAATTTTGAAAGACCACAAATACATGAAGGCTAAACAATATGCTACTAAAAAAGGAATGGGTCAGCCAGGAAATCAAAGAAATTAAAAACTACATGGGAAAAATGAAAATGAAAACACAATGATCCAAAACTTTTGGGATGCAGCAAAGGTGGTCCTAAGAGGGAAGTATATTGCAAGAAAGACCGACCTCAAAAAGCAAGAGAAGTCTCGAATACATAACCAAATCTTATAGCTAAAGTAGCTAGAAATGAACACCAAATAAAGCTTAAAGCCAGCAAAGGGTAATAATAAAGATTAGAGCAGAAATAAACAATATAAAAACAAACAAACAAAAACCCCAGTAGAATGGATCAACAAAACTAAAAACTGGTTTTTGAAAAAATTAATAAAATTGATAAACCCCTAGCCAGCCTTATCAAAAAGGAAAGAGAAAGGACCCAAATAAATGAAATCACAAATGAAAGAGGAGAGATCACAACCAGCACAGAAATAGAAAAAAAAATGAGAATATTATGAAAAATTATATGCCAACAAACTGGGCGATCTGGAAGAAATGGATAAATACATACTAACATATAAACTACCAAAGCTCAAATATGAAGAAATAAAAATTTGAACAGACCCATAATCAGAAAAGAAATTGAATCTATAATAAAAAAAATCTCCCAACAAACAAGACTCCAGGACCAGATGGCTTCCCAGGGGAATTCTACCAGATATTGAAAGAAGATTAATACCTATTCTTCTCAAACTGTTCCTAAAAACAAAAATGGAAGGAAAACTTCCACACTCACTCTATGAGGCCAGCATTACATTGATTCCAAAACCAGACAAATACCCCACTAAAAAGGAGAATTACAGACCAATATCCCTGATGAACATGGAGGCAAAAATTCTCAGAATGATACTAGCAATTCGAATCTAACTGTACATTAAAAGAATTCTTCACCATGATCAAGTGGGATTTATTCCTGGGTTGTAAGAATGGTTCAATATTTGCAAATCAATCAACATGATACACCACTTTAAAAAAAGAAAAGATAAGAATCTTATGATCTTCTCATTAGATGCAGAAAGAAAGCAGTTAAGAAAATACAGCATCCATTCTTTTTTTTTTAAAGATTTTATTTATTCTAATTGAACATAATAAAAAAATAAAATAAAATCTATTTTGTCTGACATAAAAATAAATAAATAAACAAATAAATAAATAAGTATTTTTTTAATTTGACACACAGAGAGAGAGAACAAGCAGGGGGAGTGGCAAGCAAAAGGAGAGGGAGAAGCAGGCTCCTGCCAAGCAAGGAGCCCAATGTGGGTCTCAATCACAGGAACCTGGGATCATGACTGAGGCTGAGGGCAGCCGCTTAACCAAGTGAGCCACTCTGGCACCCCAGCATCCATTCTTGATAAAAATTGTAGGCATAGAGGGAACATACCTCAACATCATAAAGGCCATATACAAGACACAGCTAATATCATCCTCAATGGGGAAACACGGAGAGAGCTTCCCCTTGGTCAGGAAAATGACAGGGATGTCCACTCTCACCATTGTTGTTTAACATAATACTGGAAGTCTTAGCCTTAGCAATGAGACAATAAAAAGAAATAAATGGCATTCAAATTGGCAAGGTAGAAGTGAAACTCTCACTCTTCCCAGACGACCTGAAACTCTATGTAAAAAACCCAAAAGACTTTACCAAAAAATTGCTAGGACTAATACATGAATTCAGCGAAGTTGCATGATATAAAATCAATGTACAGAAATATGTTGCATTTCTATACACCAATAGTGGAGCAGCTGAAAAAGAAATCAAGGAATCAATCCCATTTACAACTGCACCAAAAACCATGGAATACCTAGAAATAAACATAATCAAAGAGGTAAAAGATCTCTACTCTAAAAGGTACAGAACACATGAAAGAAATGAAGAGGACACAAAGAAATGGAAAAATATTCCATACTCATGGATTGGAAGAATAAATATTGTTAAAATGTTTCTACTACTCAAAGCAATCTACACATTCAATGCAATCCCTATCAAGATAACACCAGCGTTTTTCACAGAGCTATAACAAAGTATCCTAAATGCATGGGATTATAAATGACCTGGAATAGTCAAAGCAATTCTGAAAAAGAAAAGCAAAGAAAGAGGCACCACGATTCCATATTTCAAGCTATATGACAAAGCTGTATTCATCAAGACAGTATGGTACTGGCACAAAAACAAATACATAGATCAATGGAACAGAATGGAGTACCCAGAAATGGACACACAACTATATGGCCAACTAAATTTTGACAGAGCAGGAAGGAATATCCAACGGTAAAAAGACAGTCTCTTCAAGAAATGGTCTTGGGAAAATTTGACAGCAACCTGTAAAAGAATGAAACTGGACAACTTTCTTACACCATACACAAAAACATATTCAAAATGGATGAAAAACCTAAATGTGAAACAGGAAACCATCAAAAGCCTGGAAGAAAGTATAGACAACAACATCTTTGACATTGGCTGTAGCAATTTCTTACTAGAAATGTCTCCTAAGGCAAGGGAAACAAAAAAAATGAACTATTGGGACTTCATCAAGATAAAAATCTTCTGCACAATAAAGGAAACAACAAAAGTAAAAGGCAACCTAAAGAATGGGAGAAGATATTGGCAAATGACATATCTGATAAAGGGTTAGTTCCAAAATCTGCAAAGAACTTCTCAAACTCAACACCCGAAAAAACAAATAATCCATCTAAGAAATGGGCAGACGACATGAATAGACATTTTTCCAAAGAAGACTTCCAGATGGCTAACAGACACATGAAAATGCTCAACAGGGGTGTCTGGGTGGCTCAGTCGTTAATTGTCTGCCTTTGGCTCAGGTCATGATCCCGGGGTCCGGGGATTGAGCCCTGCATCGGGCTCCCTGCTTGGCGGGAAGCCTGCTTCTCCCTCTCCCATTCCCCCTGCTTGTGTTCCCTCTCTCGCTGTGTCTCTTTGTCAATTAAATAAATAAAATCTTAAAAAAAAAGAAAATGCTCAACATCACTCATAATCATGGAAATACAAATCAAAACCATGATGACTATTGTGGACATTGCTGCTATAAACATTGGGGTGAATGTGCCCCTTCTTTTCACTACCTCTGTATCTTTGGGGTAAATACCCAGTAATTCAATTGCTGGGTCATAGGGTAGCTCCATTTTTAACACCTTGAAGAACCTCCATACTGTTTTCCAGAGTGGCTGTACCAGCTTGCATTCCCACCACCATTGTAAGAGGCTTCCCCTTTCTACACATCCTCGCCAACATTTGTTGCTTCCTGTCTTGCTAATTTTTGCCATTCTAACTGGTGTATGGTGGTATCTCATTGTGGTTTTGATTTGTATTTCCCTGATGGCTAGTGATGTTGAGCATTTTTTTCATGTGTCTGTTAGCCATTTGTGTGTCTTCTTTGATTAAAGTGTGAATTCATGGTTTCTGCCCATTTTTTGACTGGGTAATTTGTTTTTTGAGTGTTGAGTTTGAGAAGTTCTTTTTTTTTTAAAGGAGATTATTCTTTTTTTATGTTTTATTTATTTATTTGAGAGAGAGGGAGAATGGGAGAGAGAGAGAGAGCATAAATGTCTGCTTTTGTGCTTCCTATTTTTCTTACTCTAACTTATGTTTTTGTTATCAAAATCCCCCTTAAAATTTCTTATAGGACTGGTTTTGTGGTTATGAACTCTTTTAACTTTTGTTTGGGAAAATCTTTATCGCTCCTTCTATTCTTTTTCTTTTTTATTATGTTCAGTTAGCCAGCACATAATACGTCATTAGTTTTTTGATGTAGTGTTCAATGATTCATTAGTTGGGTATAACACCCAGTGCTAATTACAACACAGGCCCTCCTTAATACCCATCACCTAGTTACCCCATCCCCCACCTACTCCCTTCTGTAAACCTCAGTTTGTTTCCTCAGGTCCAAAATCTCTCATGGTTTGTCTCCCTCCCTGATTTCTTCCCATTCATTTTTTCCCTCCCTTCCCCTGTGGTCCTCTGCACTATTCCTTATGTTCCACATATGAATGAAACCATATGATAATTGTCTTTTTCTGCTGGACTTATTTCACTCAGCATAATCCCCTCCACTTCCATCCATGTCAATGCAAATGGTAGTCATCCTTTCTGATGTCTGAGTAATATTCCATTGTTTACATGAACCACATCTTCTTTATCCATTCATCTGTTGAAGGGCATCTCAAATCCTTCCACAGTTTGGCTATTGCGGACATTGCTGCTATGAACATTGGGGTGCATATGGCCCTTCTCTTCACTACATCTGTGTCTTTGGGGTAAATACCCAGCAGTGCAATATGCTGGGTAATAGGGTAGCTCCATTTTTAATTTTTTGAGGAACCTCCACACTGTTTTCCAGAGTGGCTATACCAGCTTGCATTCCCACCACCAGTGTAGGAGGGTTTTCCTTTCTACACATCCTCATCAACATTTGTTGCTTCCTGTCTTGCTAATTTTTGCCATTCTAACTGGTGAAAGGTGGTATCTCATTGTGATTTTGATTTGTATTTCCCTGATGGCTAGTGATGTTGAGCATTTTTTCATGTGTCTTTTTGCCATTTGTATGTCTTTGATAAAGTGTGTGTTCACGTCCTCTGCCCATTTTTTGACTGGGTTATTTGTTTGAGTGTTGGGCTTGAGAAGTTCTTTATAGATCTTGGATATCAGCCCTTTATCTGTAACGTCATTTGCACATATCTTCTCCCATTCGGTGGATTGCCTCCTAGTTTTGTTGACTGTTTCCTTTGCTGTGCAAAAGCTTTTTATCTTGATGAAGTCCCCAAAGATCATTACTGCTTTTGTTTCCCTTGCCTTTGGAGACAGGTCTTGCAAGAAGTTGCTATGGCCGATGTCAAAGAGGTTACTGCTTGAGTTCTCCCCCAGGATTTTGATGGATTCCTGTCTCACATTGAGGTCTTTCATCCATTTTGAGTTTATCTTTGTGTATGGTGTAATGCTCCAGTTACATTCTTCTGCATGTGGTTGTTGAGTTTTCCCAGCATCATTTATTGAGGAGGCTGTCTTTTTTCCATTGGATGTTCTTTCCTGCTTTGTCAGAGATTAGCTGAATGTAGAGCTGAGGGTCTATTCCTGGGGTCTCTATTCTGATCCATTGATCTATGTGTCTGTTTTTGTGTCAATACCATATTGTCTTGATGAATACAGTTGTGTTGTATAGCTTGAAGTCAGGCATTGTGATGCCCCCAGCTTTGTTTTTCTTTTTCAACATTCCCCTGGTGATTCAGGGTCCTTTCTGGTTCCATATGAATTTTAGGATTGTTTGTTCCAGCTCTGTGAAAATGTTGGTTGAATATTGATAGGGATTGCTTTGAAAGTGTAAATTGCTCTGGGCAGCATAGACATTTTAACAATGTTTATTCTTCCAATCCATGACCACGGAGTGTTTTTCCATCTTTTTGTGTCTTCCTTGATTTTTTTCATTAGTGTTCTGTAGTTTCTAGATTATAGAATCTTTACGTCTTTGGTAAGGTTTATTCCTAGGGATCTTATGTATTTTGGAGCTCTTGTAAATGTAATTGATTCTTAATTTCTCTTTCTTCAGTTACATTGTTAGTGTATAGAAATGCAACTGATTTCTGTGCATTGATTTTGTATTCTGCCACATTGCTGAATTGCTGTATGAGTTCTAGCAATTTTTGGGTGAAGTCTTTTGGGTTTTCCACATAAAGTATCATATCATCTGCAAGTAGTGAGAGTTTGACTTCTTTGCCAATTTGAATACATTTTATTTCTTTTTGTTGTCTGATTGGTGTTGCCAAGACTTCTAGTACTATGTTGAACAATAGTGGTGTGAGTGGGCATCCCTGTCATGTTCCTGGCCTTAAGGGAAAAACTCTCAGTTTTTCCCCACTGAGAATGATATTTGCTGTAGACTTTTCATGGATGCCTTTTATGATATTGATGTATGTTCCTTCTATCCCTAAACCTTGAAGAGTTTTAATCAGGAAAGAATGCTGTATTTTGTCAAATGCTTTTTCTGCATCTATTGAGAGGATCATATGGTTGTTGTCACTTCTTTTATTAATGTGCTCTATCACTTTGATTGATTTGGGAATGATGAACCATCCTTGCATCCTAGGAATAAATACCACCCAGTCGTGGTGAATAATCCTGTTAATGTACTGTTGGATCTTGTTGGCTGGGAATTTGTTGAGTATTTTGGCACCCATGTTAATCAGGGATATTGTTCTGTAATTCTCCTTTTTTGGTGGGGTCTTTGCTTTGGGGATCAAGTTAATGCTAGCCTCATAGAATGAGTTTGGAAGTGTTCCTTCCATTTCTATTTTTTGAAACACCTTCAGTAGAATAGGGATTATTTCTTCTTTAAATGTTTGTTAGAATTCCCCTGGGAAGCCATGCTGTCCTGGACTCTTTTTTGGGGGGAGGTTTTTGATCACTGCTTCAATTTCCTTGCTGGGTATTGTTCTGTTCAGATTGTCTATTTCTTCCTGTTTCAGTCTTGGTAGTTTATAAGTTTCCAGGAATGTGTCCATTTCTTCGAGATTGCTTAATTTGTTGGCATATAGTTGCTGGTAATAATTTCTAATAATTGTTTCTATTTCCTTGGTGTTGTAATCTCTCCCCTCTCATTCATGATTTTATTGATTTCGGTCATTTCCATTTTCTTTAGGATAAGTCTGGCCAAAGGTTTATTGATCTTATTAATAATTTCGAAGAACAAGCTTTTAGTTTCATTGATCTTTTCTATTGTTTTCCTGGTTTCTATTTCATTGATTTCTGCTCTAATTTTTATTATTTCTCTTCTTCTCTTGGTTTAGGCCTTATTTGTTGTTCTTTCTCCACGTCCTTTAGGTGTAAGGTTAGCTTGTGCATTTGGGATTTATCTAATTTTTTGAGAGAGGCTTGGATGGCTATGTCTTTCCCTCTTAGATACAGCCTTTTCAGTATGCCATAGGTTTTGTACCCATGTATTTTCATTCTCATTAGTTTCAATGAACTGTTTGAGTTCATCTTTAATTTCCTGGTTGACCCAATCATTCTTTAACAGGATGCTTTTTAACTTCCAAATGTTTGAGTTCCTTCCAAATTTCTTCTTGTGGTTGAGTTCCAGTTTCAAAACATTGTGGTCTGAAAATATGCTTGGGATAATATCAATCTTTTGGTATCAGCTGAGACCTGATTTGCGACCCAGTATGTGGTCTATTCTGGAGAGAGTTCCATGTGCACTCGAAAAAAATGAGTATTCTGTTGTTTTAGGATGGAAGGTTCTGTATATATCTATGAAGTCCATCTGGTCCAATGTGTCATTCAAAGCTCTTGTTTGTTGATCTTCTGCTTAGATGATCTGTCCATTGCTGTGAGTGGATCATATCTATATGTTTCTTTACTTTGGTTATTAATTGGTTTATATAATTGGCTGCTCCCATGTTGGGGGCATAGATACTTACTTTTTAGATCTTCTTGTTGAATATACCCTTTAAGTATGATATGGTGTCTCTACATCTCTTACCACAGTCTTTGGTTTAAAATCTAATTTGTCTGATATGAGAATTGCTACCCCAGCTTTCTTTTGAGGTCCTTTGGCATGGTAAATGGTTCTCCATCCCCTCATTTTCAATCTGGAGGTGTCTTTAGGTTCAAAATGAGTCTCTTGTAGACAGCATATAGCTGGGTCCTGTTTTTTTATTCAATCTAAAACCTTGTGTCTCTTGATTGGAGCATTCAGCCCATTTACACTGAGAGTAACTATTGAAAGATATGAATTTAGTGCCATTGTATTGCCTGTAATGTCCCTGTTTGCATAGGTTTTCTGTTTCCTTCTGGTCTATGTGACTCTTGGGGTTTCTCTTCACTTACAGAATCCCCTTTAATATTTCTTGCAGGGCTGGCTTGGTGGTTACATATTCTTTCAGTTTCTGTCTGTCCTGAATGTTCTTCATCTCTGCATCCATTCTGAATGACAGTCTTGCTGGGTAAGCTATTTTTGGCTGCATGTTCCTTTCATTTAGTACCCTGAATATGTCCTGAGAGCCCTTTCTGGCTTGCCAGGTCTCTGTGGACAGGTCTGATGTTATTCTGATGTTCCTCCCTCTGTATGTAAGAAATCTCTTCCTGTCAACTGCTGTCAGGATAGCTTCCTTGGCTCTAAGATTTGTAAGCTTCACTACTACATGTCGGGGTGTTGACCTATTTTTATTGATTTTGGGAGGGTTCCTCTCTGCCTCTTGGACATGAATGCTTGTTATCTCCCCAGTTTAAGGAAATTCTCAGCTATGATTTGCTCAAATATACCTTCTAGTCCTCTTTCTCTCCTTCCCCTCAGGGATCCCAATAATTCTGACATTAGAATGTTTCATGGTGTTGTTGATCTCTCTAAGTCTGTTTCTGTGTGATACTAGCTACCTATCCCTATCTTCTTCAGCTTCCTTCCTTTCTATCAGCTTATCTTCTAGATCATTAATTTGTTCTTCTGACTCATTTACCCTGGCTGTTAGAGTATCCAGTTTAGACTGCATCTCATTCATAGCATTTTTATGTCTGGCCTGATTAGATCTCATTTCTGCCCTTAGAGATTCTATATTGTCAGTAATGTTTTTCTCAAACCTAGCTATTGACTTTATAATTGTTATCCTGAATTCTATCTCTGACATCTTGCTTATATCCATATCCATGAGTTCTGTGGCAGAAGACATTGTCTCTGGTTCTTTTCTTTGTTGGGAGTTCCTCCTCCTAGTCATTTTGTTGAGTGATGGTTGAGGGAATGTACAGAGTGCAAAATATCAACCATGATCTATGCAAGATGCACCCTAGAAAATCTAGAGCTGTTGGAAACCACTGCCATAAAGACAAAGCCAAATGAAACACAGGATTAAAATTTATAAAATTAAAAAAATTATTAAAAAATTAAAAATTAAAAAAGGGGGGTGAGGGGCAGAGGAGCTATAATCTCTCAGTGTGGACAAAGTAGAGTGTGTCAGTTTTTCCTGGGTGTATTTTGGTCTGTGTGTTAGAGGACCCTACATCCCAAAATTACTATGAAATTAAAACTTGTATATATAAAAAGATAAAACAGTAGAGTGAAACATGGGCTAAAATAAAACATATATCTATAAAAATATAGGTGTGTACAAATACAAGTTCAAAAAGTGACTATGAAAAATGAAACGGCATAGTATACATCTAGTTGAAATGAAGGGAGGTATAATGAAAAATACAGCAGGGTAAAACGGCATGAGAAATAGAATAAAAAAGGAATGAAAGAAAGAAAAGAAAAGGAGAATTATATCTGAAAAATAAACAGGTCGTGAGGCCACACTTGAAGCTCAATATACAACTTCCCCTGGCATTGTGATTTTACAGTGTCATAGGACCCAAAGGATTGTCATCCAACTGTTCTTCCAGCCTGTCTTCTGTGGGAAGGGCCTGCCATGCTGTTTGTCAGGTAACCCTGCCTTTGTGGAGTTGCCCCACCCCTGTCAGGAGCATAGTCTCAGTGGAACCACTCCTCTGTGTGGCTTTTTTTCCCTGGGGCCAGAGGACCAGGGGAACAGAGGAGGGGATCAGAGTAAAAATGGCTTCTGCCAAAGCTCTGACCCAGAGCAGAAAATTCGGTCTGCCCTCTTCAATAAAGTCTCCAGGACAGTCTCCACTTGTTGCACCACTGAAAACCATATACTCCTAATGCACACCTGCAGCTATTCTCTCAGAAGTGTTTTCAAGGGTCCAGGAGTATTTCTGCTCTTTGTGCTTCTAAAACCGTGAGTGGTTGTGGGCTCGCTAGTGCACCCAAAGCTCCGGAATCAGGTCTGTGTTCTGCCCTAAACCCCTTTCCCAGCCACTACTGCTCTGCGAGTTTTTGCCCACTTGTGAGCACAGGTTCCAGATTTTTTCATGCTGTTCAAGGAATGAGCAGATATTGAGGCTCTGGGTTCATGGTTTTTGGCAATCAGAGCTGAGAGTCTCTTCCTGGCCTTGCTGACCATAACCTGCTTCCTGGCTCCAATGCTCAGGCCCCCTACTATTTCAGGAATCTCCTTTTGCTCTGTGGTCCCTCGTAACCTGAGACCACCATGCCCTACCTAGAATTCTGCCTTTTCATTTCCAAAGCCCCCTTCAGGGAAGGGTGTCTCTTATTAGAGCAGATTTCTAAGGGTTCTGATTTTGTGCTCTGGTATTCTATCACTTTCCAGGCAATAGCTTATTACACCTCCCTCCCCCTTCTGTTTATCTTTCAATATCTACCCTCAGATTCATGACTCCACAGGTCCTACCTTGCCAGAGGCATTTGCTTTTCTGCTTGTAGAGATTCAGATATATATTCTAATATCTCAGGCTGATTTCGTGGGTGTTAAAAAGGTTTGATAGATATCCAGCTAAATTCAGGAGAGCATTT
>NW_027773919.1:0-293 GCF_054177405.1 Leptonychotes weddellii | reverse complement strand
TGAAGAAGTTCTACCCCCAGCGCCTACAGCTGACCTGGCTGGAGAATGGAAACGTGTCCCGAACAGAAACGGCCTCGACGGCCTCGACGGCCTGGAACCTCATAGAGAACAAGGATGGGACGTTTAACTGGACGAGCTGGCTCCTGGTGAACTCATCCGCCCACAGGGAAGATGTGGTGTTCACCTGCCAGGTGCAGCACGACGGGCAGCCCGCGGTCACCAAAAACCATACCCTTGTGGCCTCTGCCCACCAGAAGGATCAGGAAACCCATAAAACCCAGGGTGAGGCCTCA
>NW_027773918.1:0-293 GCF_054177405.1 Leptonychotes weddellii | reverse complement strand
TGGCAAAGATCGCCTGGGATAACCATGCGGCTCTCTCTGCTCTCCCGTTGAGTGCAGACTGGGAGTCTACCCTGAGTGCAGGTTGCTGCAGCGCCTACCAGCCTCCCTTGGGAGCGGAAGCCAGCTCTCCCAGCACACAGCCCCCTTGGGGAGCTGGAGAGCAGCAACTCTGTCCACCCGCTCCTGCCGAGATGCTTCCCACCTCTCTAAGCCCTAGGACCCAGGCCCCATCTCAGAGCCTCTAGAAGGCAGGCAGGCCAGCAGGTGTCCTAGCTCACTGCCGGCCAGCACCG
>NW_027773917.1:0-293 GCF_054177405.1 Leptonychotes weddellii | reverse complement strand
TACATGTTTCATTCAAATTTGCTATTATTGAAGCAGTTGTATATAAAAAAAAAGAACTACCAAAAATTCCCTGATTTTATTTTTTTTATTTTATTTTTTTTTAAAGATTTTATTTATTTATTTGAGAGAGAGAATGAGATAGAGCATGAGAGGGGGGAGGGTCAGAGGGAGAAGCAGACTCCCCGCCGAGCAGGGAGCCTGATGTGGGACTCGATCCCGGGACTCCAGGATCATGACCTGAGCCGAAGGCAGTCGCTTAACCAACTGAGCCACCCAGGTGCCCAAAAATTCCC
>NW_027773916.1:0-293 GCF_054177405.1 Leptonychotes weddellii | reverse complement strand
TTTTTCCCCAGTGAGAATGATATTCGCTGTGGGTTTTTCATATTTTATAAATGTCGAACATCTCATGTAATTTATTGGATACTGTACTGAAATTAAAAAAAAAAAAGACTGGTTGTATGGGTACAGAATGGTTGTATCAGTTGTTTGTTCTTGTGATCATGTGGCTGACTGGGAGCTGTAGCTTACCACACTACCCAACATCACTGGAGAGTATTGTATTACATTATTTCTAGTCTAGGAAAAGACTAAATTCACAATTTGAATTATGGTTTCTGCTGAATTTATATTACTTT
>NW_027773915.1:0-293 GCF_054177405.1 Leptonychotes weddellii | reverse complement strand
GAGGCTGTAAGAAAGTAGGGTCCTCCCTGAGGACATCTAAGGGGAGTGTTTGGGACAGGATCAGCCCTCAGAAGATGAGCTTCTTTTGGAATTCGACTTAAATTCAAGTGCTCTTCATCTGGCTCAGGAACATCAGACCCTGTATTTTGCACATGATCCAAGTCATCTGACCAAGGACGGGTATTATGGACAGGCCTGGGTCCTCCCTGGGGCCATGTTGGTTTTTCACAGCAGAGCATCATTGGCTGTCTGCATGGATAGGCCTGCACTGGGCAGTTCTGTTGTCCCCGGGG
>NW_027773914.1:0-293 GCF_054177405.1 Leptonychotes weddellii | reverse complement strand
GGGGTGGAACCCCTGCGGGACAGTGTGGTCTCAGGACCCTCGGGGTCACAGAAAGACCATGGGTGCCTGAGTGCGGCAGAGCTCCCAGGTGTCAGAGCAAGGAAGCCGGCTGCAGAGATGGAGCCGAGGAGTGCGCTCTGAGCTCTGGGTTGCCATAAACCATGATCCGTGGCACAGTCGGGCCACTGCTTCTCCAGCAAGGACCCAACAAGCGGCAGATCCCGGGGAGACTCCCCTTCCTCCCCTGGGAGGAGCGGTGCGGGAGTGCACTGCAGGGATCTGCTGGGTTTGGA
>NW_027773913.1:0-293 GCF_054177405.1 Leptonychotes weddellii | reverse complement strand
AAGCACTGGGACAGGACCGGTGGGCAGAAGGAGCTGCCGTGGGATTGTGAGGAGTAACTGATTCTACACTTTTTAGTTAGCGGGGGGGTTAGGGATAACGGAAGTCTCTAAGGAATTTGTGTGCTGAAAGCAGGGTCTCTAGCACTTTGGAGGGCTAGCTGTTAAGATAAGGTTGTTCTTTTTAAAGATTTTTTTTTTTAAAGATTTTATTTATTTATTTGAGACAGAGAGAATGAGAGAGACAGAGAGCACATGAGAGGGGGGAGGGTCAGAGGGAGAAGCAGGCTCCCCGC
>NW_027773912.1:0-293 GCF_054177405.1 Leptonychotes weddellii | reverse complement strand
TATTGAACGGAGCACTGGGTGTTATACGCAAAGAATGAATCATGGAACACTAATGATGTAATGTATGGTGATTAACATAACATAATAAAAAAAAAAAGATCAAGGTAACTGGGTTCTAGACCTGAAACTTAGGTGCTTTGTGACTTTTGTCATTCAATTTAAACTTTTGGGGCTGTAATTTCATCACTTGTATGTTCTGAAGCACAGCCTACTAACAGGTACTAAAAGCTTGCAGAAGTCAAAACATCTGGAATTCTGGTTCTGTGATCTATGTAAGTTTAAGCAAATTTCTA
>NW_027773911.1:0-293 GCF_054177405.1 Leptonychotes weddellii | reverse complement strand
AGACGCCATTTACATTTGATGACTGAGTGATTTGTTGGCCCAGCTTGCCAGACATGCAGCGTGCTGGGGACACAGAGACGAGTAAGACAGTCCCTGACCGTGGGTCACTCTCAGGCCAGGCAGGGCTTTAAAAAAGAAAAAGATTAGAGTCCCGCATTTCTATCATAAAATTATGATTGTGGGACTATGAAGCTAAAAATACAAAACTGTGTATTTATCCAAAGGAACTGAAACCAGGATCTTGAGGACACATCTGTACCCCCATGTTCACTGTGGCATCATTCACGGCAGAC
>NW_027773910.1:0-293 GCF_054177405.1 Leptonychotes weddellii | reverse complement strand
GCGCGCTCGCGGAAGGCTCCACCAGGCGGATGGAGTCGCAGAGGTTTGCTCACTTGGTGCGCACGTGCAGAAGGGAGACACCGGCCAAATAAGTCGCTTGCTGTCCCCACGTCCAAGTCCCCTCTTGCAGCTCCCTCTGGTCCCCCTCCCTTAGGCTTCCCGCCTGCTCTCCCGGGGTTTTGGATCTTTCCCTGGAGGGATCCCCCGGCAGCAGGGGCAGCCACGGTGGTGCGTGGTGAGCTGCGGGCCACAGCGTGACTGCCACGTGGCCAGGGGTGCTGTTAAGACAACGC
>NW_027773909.1:0-3729 GCF_054177405.1 Leptonychotes weddellii | reverse complement strand
AACATCATTGTATCCTCACTGGAGAGAAGACATAGAAACTGTAAGTGTGGCAAAGCTTTTAACTGGAGTTCAAAACTCACTCAACAGCAGAGATTTTATAATAGGAAGAAACATTACAAATGTATAGAATGTGCCAAGCCTCTAAGTACTACTCAAAACTTACCAAAGTAAGGTAAGACATAGTGGGGAGAAGGCTGAGAAATGTAAAATAAAATGTGACAAAGCCTTTAAGCAGAACGATCAACCTTGTTTACAGCAGAGGGTGCATAGTGGAGAGAAGCTCTTAAATGTAAAGAATGTGGCAAGGCATTTAATTCCTAATCAAAACTATTCAACATGAGATAATACATCCTGTTAAGATACCTTGATTGTCAAGAATGGTGCACAGTCTTTTCCTGGAACTGTACCCTTTCTGAATATCAGAGAAAGCATACAGGGTAAATACCCTAGAAATGTAAAATTGAATCAAGACCTTTGTTTTTAATACACACTTCAGAAAAGAACAGTCTTTTTTTTTTTTTTTTAAGATTTTATTTATTTGACAGAGACACAGCGAGAGAGGGAACACAAGCAGTGGGAGTGGGAGAGGCAGAAGCAGGCTTCCCGCTGAGGAGGGAGCCTGACGCGTGGCTCGATCCCAGGACCCTGGGATCTTGACCTGAGCCGAAGGCAGACGCTTAACGACTGAGCCATCCAGGAGCCCCAAGAACAGTCTTTATAAAGGCTGAAACATAAAGGACGTAAATAATTGGTAAACTGTAATGGAAAGCAAATCTAAATAACATCACAGAATTCACAACAGAAGTGAAAACCACTTTTCAGATATGATTACTTTTCTTTTTTTTAAGATTTTATTTATTTGAGAGACAGCCCATGTGCGGGGGGAGGGGCAGAGGGAGAGGGAAAAGCAAACCCCTCCCCTCCTGCTGAGCAGGGAGCCCAATGCATTGCTGGGTTGGATCCCAGGACCCTAAGATTATGACCTGAGCTGAAGGCAGGCACTTAACCAACTGGGCTACCTGGGCACCCCTCAGATGTGATTCTTAATCAGAATATTTATTATAGAGAGAAAACACTAGATCAATTTACATTTTAGCTATGGGCAATGTAGGAATGAGGGGTGCTAACCCCTCCACAGTTGAAAATTTCTGTGTATCTTTTGAGTCCCCAAAACAAAGCCATACCTACTTTTGCATGGAAATAGCCTCTTGCTGACCAGAAGCCTTACCTAGATCATGAACAGTCATCGCATTCTTTGTATGTGGTCTGTAATATATACCGTATTTTTATAATGAAGTAATTTGAGGAAATAAAATATTAAGGCAATCATAACAGAAAACACATTTACAGGAGTGCACTGTATTTATCAAAAAAAACTCATCTGTGTATAAATGGACCCTTACTGATCAAAAGCATGTTATTCAATGGTTAACTGTGTTTGTTAATATATCTGAAAGCATCCAGGCGGAGATGGATTATCTAGAGATGGATAATTATTTTCAGTGTGTTTTTTTTTTTCTTTGACTATATTTGAGATTTTCTACATGCAAATGGATGTCAAAAGAAAGCCATAGTAGCAAAACTTTTATCAGATAAACTAGCCCTTTATCTTTTGGTATTGTGTTTATCCTGCTTTGGTATCAGGGTAAGGCTGACCTCATAGAATGGTTTTGAGTGTATTTCTCTATTCCAGTATTTTTTTTTTTTTTTTTAACGATTTTATTTATTTGACAGAGAGACACAGCGAGAGAGGGAACACAAGCAGGGGGAGTGGGAGAGGGAGAAGCAGGCTCCCCGCGGAGCAAGGAGCCCGATGCGGGGCTCGATCCCAGGACCCCGGGATCATGACCTGAGCCGAAGGCAGACACTTAACAACTAAGCCACCCAGGCACCCCTCTATTCCAGTATTTGTAAGATTTTTTTTTTTGCTAAGATTTTGAAAAAGATTGTCATGAGTGATTTTTTTTTTTTAATTTGTTTTTTAAGATTTTATTTATTTGCGAGAGAGAGAATGAGAGACAGAGAGCATGAGAGGGAGGAGGGTTAGAGGGAGAAGCAGGCTCTCTGCTGAACAGGGAGCCCAATGCGGGACTTGATCCTGGGACTCCAGGATCATGACCTGAGCCGAAGGCAGTCAGTCGCTTAACCAACTGAGCCACCCAGGCGCCCATGAGTGATTTTTTTAAATGTTCGTTTCTTTTTCTTGTACTGAACCATGGCTGACCATCTAATGTCCAGGGGTTCTACTCGACAACTGCTAACTGAACAAAGTCACTACAAATATAATGATAAGCCATAGCTACAGAATTCTCAAGGACTATTATTATAAAATTTATAAAATTTTACCCTATATGTTTCTCCTGTTCTTGTGAGCATAGAGAACACAAGCAGAGTTTCATGGTTTGGATATGCACAGAATGCGATGTGTTATATGAAGCTAAAGATAGATTTTGGAGTAACATAACTAACTAGGAGGAAGCACAAAAATATTATAGATTCATAATAGGAATAGTTTTCCCTATATTGTATTGAACTTATGTTTCCTACATCTCCTGTATCTTGGTTTGAGACTCTCCCCATGCAAATCATCTCTTATATACCTGGTATTACTCCTGTAGGATCCACTCTGTGTTCCTTATCCCAGTGTTCATGAACTGTTGCTTACCTACCTTGATCAGAGATTTTAAGAATAGTTTCCATGGAATGACATGGTATTCAAAATTTAATTTAAATATGGGGGTAATTCTCTAGGGAGCATATTAAATTCCATGTAGTTTAATTGATACACTTCACTCTTTCCTTTGCTATTGGAGAAGTAAGATTTCTTTATTTACTGTTCTTTTCCCTTGGAAGTGACATCATTCAAGTTGCTCACTTTACTGTAACCGTTTGATTAGGTGAAAACCTGGAGACTTCATGAGTCATTTTCTTTTTTTTTTTTAGCATTTATTTGAAGGAAACAAAGATGGGACAGGGCTGGGTGCTGAGTGGATGTTCTAGCTTAGGAAGAAAGCAGTCTTCTATTTGGAGTGGTGGTGCCTCCCAACATAAGAGATGGAACCTGTCTAGGTTTAAGCATGGGCATGAATTCTTCATGTGGGGAGAGGACCCCTGTCCAAGGCTATACTCCTGACTCTGAATCTAGAAAGATAAATTGTACTTGTTTTCTTTCCAAATCCTCTCCAGTTCTTCTGACTCCTCATCTCCATTACAGTGATGTAGGCTTCACAGCTGACCTTCCCTCCTGTGTTATGGAAACCCCATTGTCACTGCTCTCCCCATCCCCACCTAAGCCAGGCAGGGTCTTGCAGGGCCTTAGGAGTAGCTTGGAACTTTCTAATTCAATGGTAAATGGTTGATAACAGGATCACTTGAGGCCATATCTGAGAGACTATGGACTCTGAGAAACAAACTGAGGGTTCTATAGGGGAGGGGGCTGGGAGGATGGGTTAGCCTGATGATGGGTATTAAAGAGGGCACGTTCTGCATGGATCACTGGGTGTTATACACAAACAATGAATCATGGAACACTACATCAAAAACTAATGATGTAGTGAATGGTGATAACATAATAAAAAAAAAAAGCCTGTGTGCATTTGAAAATTGGAAGTATCTGTCTGATCCTAATTTTCATTGCAATACTGCAGAATTGCTCACTCTTGTTTCTATACCTTCTCCTTTACTGAAATGGAATGAAGGCAAGTTTGAGTGGTTTTATTCTCAGTCATC
>NW_027773908.1:0-293 GCF_054177405.1 Leptonychotes weddellii | reverse complement strand
CTGTCTGTGTCTGCGCCGGCGGCTACCGATAAAGTTGTTGTTCTGCCAACATGGCGGCGCCCATGGTGACTGTCCGGGCCGCGTTGCCATAAAGGTGGAAACAGAAGCGTGAGAGCCGCAGGCCAGAGCCTGTGAGCAGGTAAACTTCAGCCCGGGGCTCAGCGGGACGAGAGACTTCTGGAGTGGAGACCTCTGCCCCCGGGTCGGGAGGTTCCGACTTGATGGGGGCAGGAAGGGAAGGTGCGGGCTGGGTTAAGGTGGTCCCGGAGCCGTGCGGTTTCTGACCTGGAAGT
>NW_027773907.1:0-293 GCF_054177405.1 Leptonychotes weddellii | reverse complement strand
TATAAAAAAGTATAAAGACCTGAAAAGTATAAAATATTACAGAGAAAAATTAAAATATATAGAAAAATTTAAAAAAATATATATTATGTTCATGAACTCACTGTAGTGTACGTATCTGACAATAAGCTTTTTTGATTGTAATGTAAGTGAATGACATTAAGCTTTTGATTATTGAGGCAACCATTTCTTTTTTTTTTTTTAAAGATTTTATTTATTTATTTGAGACAGAGAGAATGAGATAGAGAGAGCATGAGAGGGAGGAGGGTCAGAGGGAGAAGCAGACTCCCTGCCGA
>NW_027773906.1:0-293 GCF_054177405.1 Leptonychotes weddellii | reverse complement strand
CCTAAAGCTGTATGCAGAGGATTCAATTATGTGCATTTTTCTGAAATGTTTCTATAGCTTTCATAAAATTATTAGATAAGGTTATTTGTTTTTTGTTTTTTTTTTTTTTAAAGATTTTATTTATTTATTTGAGACAGAGAGAATGAGAGACAGAGAGCATGAGAGGGAGGAGGGTCAGAGGGAGAAGCAGACTCCCTGCTGAGCAGGGAGCCCGATGCGGGACTCGATCCCGGGACTCCAGGATCATGACCTGAGCCGAAGGCAGTTGCTTAACCAACTGAGCCACCCAGGCG
>NW_027773905.1:0-293 GCF_054177405.1 Leptonychotes weddellii | reverse complement strand
CCCGATGTGGGGCTTGATCCCAGGACCCTGGGATCATGACCTGAGCCGAAGGCAGACGCTTAACGACTGAGCCACCCAGGCGCCCCTGAAGTCGTATTTCTAAGTCAGGGTGCTTCAGTTTGAAAGCCAGACTTATATTCACCAAGTGTTGATTTCGATGCTTTTCAGGAAGGTCCATTTCAGCTTTCCCCTGCAAACAGGAATATCACTTAACTCCATGTTGTGTGTATTCTTTCCCTGCCTCTCACCTGGTGGGAAACAAACCTTCACTTGCCACATCTTCTGCAGGAACC
>NW_027773904.1:0-293 GCF_054177405.1 Leptonychotes weddellii | reverse complement strand
CTGTCTGTGTCTGCGCCGGCGGCTACCGATAAAGTTGTTGTTCTGCCAACATGGCGGCGCCCATGGTGACTGTCCGGGCCGCGTTGCCATAAAAGTGGAAACAGAAGCGTGAGAGCCGCAGGCCAGAGCCTGTGAGCAGGTAAACTTCAGCCCGGGGCTCAGCGGGACGAGAGACTTCTGGAGTGGAGACCTCTGCCCCAGGGTCGGGAGGTTCCGACTTGATGGGGGCAGGAAGGGAAGGTGCGGGCTGGGTTAAGGTGGTCCCGGAGCCGTGCGGTTTCTGACCTGGAAGT
>NW_027773903.1:0-293 GCF_054177405.1 Leptonychotes weddellii | reverse complement strand
TTATCTGCAATTCTAAGTTTTGTTGTATATTCAGGAAAATTGAGATAACAGATTTTAAGGTGTTGGTTCCATTAGCAATAGAAGAATTTAAAAATTCAATAACATAATTCAAGAAATCTAGCTAATTTCAATAATGTTTGATGTTTTCCGATCCAATTCATAGACTCAAAATAAATCTTTGTAAAGTTCATCTACATAGGGTGAAAGACCTGATATTTTATGAATGTTACTTTAATTTAGCTAAAAATTAAACAATGAATTTGATAAGTTCTTTATAGATTTTGGATACTAGC
>NW_027773902.1:0-293 GCF_054177405.1 Leptonychotes weddellii | reverse complement strand
AAGATTGAGAACCACTGGGCACCTGGGTGGCTCAGATGGTTAGCGTCTGCCTTCGGCTCAGGTCATGATCCCAGGGTCCTGGGATCGAGTCCCGCATCGGGCTCCCTGCTAGGTGGGGAGCCCGCTTCTCCCTCTGCCTCTGCCTCTCTGTCTCTCTGACTCTCATGAATAAGTAAATAAAACATTTAAAAAAAAAAAAGATTGAGAACCACTGTTCTAGAGGTTAACATTATTTGTTATGAAAGAGTGGAAAACTACAGTCAGACCAAAAGGGTGATTCCACTACTCCCAAA
>NW_027773901.1:0-293 GCF_054177405.1 Leptonychotes weddellii | reverse complement strand
GTGCCCCCTTACTTACATATTTTCTTGGATTGTGAACTTCACCAGTTCTCTGTTGTTTTTCTCCCCCACACATGAGACAAGATGGCTAGAGTGAACTGGAATTGGGTATTTTCTTTCCCCAGGTCAGTTAGACTCTAAAAATACACTAACAGGTTAGGATCTGGTTAACTAGTTCTGTTGCAGATTTGTCACAGAGTCGAAGGATGAATCTTGTGAGCACAAAAGAGTGAAGTGAAAGTGAAAGTTTATTAAGTGATGGTGAGAACAGAAGGGGAAGAAAAAAGAGCTCTGAA
>NW_027773900.1:0-293 GCF_054177405.1 Leptonychotes weddellii | reverse complement strand
GTTTTTATTCATTACTTCTGTATTTTTAAATGAATTTTTAAAAAGAAAGTGTAACTGTACTTATCATATTATTATTAGTAGTAGTTTCCAGTACAGCTGGATTGCTACCAAGTTCCATCAGTTTTGTGGCTATTCTCAATTAGTTATTTGGCTAACACAAGTTGTTGCCTTGAAGATGGATTGACTCTTTTTTTTTTTTATTTTATTTATTTATTTATTTTTGTTGTTTTTAAAAGTTTTTTCTTTTATTCTCATGTTAATCCCCATACATTACATCATTAGTTCTAGATGAA
>NW_027773899.1:0-293 GCF_054177405.1 Leptonychotes weddellii | reverse complement strand
TTTACCTTCTCAAGTAGAGACTATAAAACAAATGGAGGACAGTCTTCTATAACCCAGGGATCATGTAAACTGATGTTTCTAGGGCAATTTGGCAAAAGCTATCAAGAACCTTATAAAGTGGATCCTCTCTGGCCCACCAGTTCCACTTCCTGGAATATCAAGTAAGGACATGTGGAAAGATTTAGCTAAAAAAAAAAAAGTGCTTCACAAAATTATTTATAGTGATGAAAAATTGGAAATAACTTTAATGACCACTGGACACAGTGGTAAATTCACTGGGTGGAATATTATGC
>NW_027773898.1:0-3729 GCF_054177405.1 Leptonychotes weddellii | reverse complement strand
TAACTGACTGAGCCACCCAGGAGTCCCCTTAGTTTTAATTCTGCTTGATAATTTCACTAATGAAGACTTTTGGGTAGGATTCAACTCTCTGTTGATTCTTTGGCTCCAATCCATGGTGCCTTGTTTGTATATATGATGTATGATTTTTGCTGTGAGGTCTTATACTTTGGGAAAGCCTCTGCAAGAATTCTTTGAAATCTAGTCTAAAGTTGGATTTCTCTAAAGAATATTGCATTTGATTCCGCTAGTTACCTCAAGTTATTACCTACTTGATATTATCTGCTGAGATAATTTAAGTTACAGAAGGTAACAGGAATTTGAGCTCTAAACCTAAGTATGGGCAGTTGGCTGGTTATTCTTTCCCCTCCAGCCAGTATCGAGGTCAAATGTGATAGGGTTCCATGTTATCTTCTAGTGAGTTAATTTATTACTAACCCTTTCTGTGAAAGGGATGGATCTCCAGATTGATATTGGGGTTTCCTAATATGTTTTTACTTTCTACTGGCCCTAGTCTTCATTTCCATTCTTTTATGCCCTGAATAGCAATTAAAACAGAATCCTAAAGTCAGCAAGGTTCATCTGAAGGTGAAATAATTCATTTACCTCTCAGGAGTCTCTTTGTTCCTTCTTCTTTCTCCTCTTCTTTCTCCTCCTTCTCTTCTTCTTTTTCTTTTATATGAGTGTGTGTTTGTGTCATGGCAAATTACACATACTCTGCCCTTTGCCACAGCAATGGTAGATATTTTAAAAATGGGTTTAAAAGATATTTTATCCACAATATTTAGTTGTAAAACTATTTAGAGTAACCAGTACATCAAAGGACCAGAAACGAAAGTCATTTGCATTCCCAACACAGTAACATTGTGTCTTTCACAAATTTTGCATTCTGTAAATTTGTGGGGGCAGGTGGTGGCTGAGTAAGGGCAGGGTGTTCTAGGTCCTTCCACCTTTATTGTATTTTACATTAGACTTTAGAAAAGTGCTGTGCTGGGGGACAAATTTAAAAATGCCCCAGCCATTAAGAGGTACCTAAGATGGTATATAATACCTTATTGAACTGAATTGGGTTGAGCAATTACTTTTCTAATATGTTTTGTGTGGGCTTCCTAGAAAATAGAATTTGTGAAAATGACCCTCAGGCCTGTTACGACAATCAATCTTGGAGCCCTCTCTGGATCCTCAATTTGTCTAAATGTCCAATTTGCTAATGTTTTTTTCTAAACCAGTAACCTGAAGTGTGAAAATGCCTAAAATGTAGAAATGATATATATTGTTTCCAAAGTTGCCCTGTCTTTAAAATGGTACAAAAGCAGTTTCATGTTGTAGGTGAATGCAGGTTTGGTTTGTGACCCGAGGAAAGAATAAGAAGAGTGTACTTTAAACACCCAGGATGGAGAACATAGAGTCAGTATTACACTGAAGTTCTTAAAAATCTCCAGGCTGATTTCACATTCCATAAAGGACAGAATCCTTTGAGAGGAGGAGGCAAAAAGAAGGAAAAATAGACATAGTGCCTGCTGCATGTCTTCCTAGCTAGGATCCAAGTGTTGCTTTTAAATTTATGAGATCAGAACATCAAAAGATAGCAGCTAAATATATTCAGGTAGAGTAGAAATTTTGACATAAATTTAGTGACTTATTTTTCCCCTCAAGAAATGAGTGCATGTGTTTTACAAGCTATTTCTTAGGATTTAATTTACATAGAGACCCATTTATTTAGGAAAGAATTAATAAGCAGGATTCCAAGAAAGAATATCAATGGGGTCAGTGGCTCTGGCATTGCAGTATCCCTGATTACCTCCTCTCTACACTATTAGAGCATACATAGAAGACCTCTCAGAGGGTTCCCCACTGGAAGCGAGGCCATGATGAGGCATCCAACAGCACCATGGAGGGAGGCTTCTGTTTTACCCTCAGCAGGGCACTTACTTGAAAGATTTAGAATCAGTGGGCTGCTGAACTCTGGGACAGAGGTTGGGTTGTCCCACAGAGCCTATAAAATGTTTAGAATGTAGACATCAGTTGGAAAGCTCCAAACAGTTTCTCATACAGGAAGTAGATAGATACACAGTGGGTTTTCGTACAGAAAATATAGAGCAGATAAATGAATATATAGAATGACATGTATCACTGTGGTTAAGTCTCAAAATGTTAAATGAAAACAACAAGCAATGGAAAAGAACAAGTTGCAAATAGCTGATACAATTTATGTAAAAATTATAAAAAAATTATAATAGTTTATATCATTTATCAATATATTCCTGCAAAAACATGTTAGTGGGTGATTCATACCATCTTGAGGATAATGGTTACCTTTAGGAAGAAGGAGAAGAAGAGAAGGGAATATTGGTTTTTCCTTATTTATAATGTTTTATATCTTATTTTTTAAAAAGTCAGCTGAGACAAATGTGAAATAGAGCAGCATATGTTTTATCTTGGTATGGATTACAATAGATATCTACAATTTTTTTTGGTTTTCTGTGTTTGAGATAATTTATTATTAAACTTTCAAAAGTAATAGCACAATTTTAAAGATAGTCCCTTCTATTTGAACTTTCTGTGATCTTGGAAATGCTCTGTATTTGCTCTAATATGATAGCCACTAGCCACATGTGGCCACTGAGCATTTAAAATGTGACTAGGTCAACCAAAGGACTCAATTATTTATTTCATTACATAAAATTTCATTAAATTTTAATTAATTTAAATAGCCACATTTAATTTAATTTTAATTTAAATAGTAATAGCTATTGTATTAGAAAGCACGAGTCTAGATTATAAACTCCTTAGGAATGCAGAATTTGTCAGTCTTCACAAAGTGTAATCCCAGTGCTTGGAATCAGTCTCAGCACTATTAGGTCTCCATACATAGTTTCTGAACTAATGAATTAATGAATCCCAGTGCAGACATTCCACTTTCCCCCTGTGTTTTGGTTGCCATACATATGGTGTCAAAAATTTACCAAGCCTAGAATTATTTTTGTTGTTATCCTATAAAATCAGTACTTTCTAGTAACCATCCTTTTTATCCTACTTATACTAACAATTTCTAGTGCATATTCTAATTAGACTATATTTTACATTTTGCATTACTTTAACTTTGTTTTGTGACTCCTATTTTTCTTTCTTTTTTTTTTTTTTTAATTTTATTATGTTATGTTAGTCACCACAATACATCATTGGTTTTTGATGTGGTGATCCACGATCCATTGTTTTCGTATAACACGCAGTGCTCCATGCATTATATGCCCTTTTTTTTTTTTTTTAAAGATTTTATTTATTTGACAGAGAGAGACACAGTGAGAGAGGGAACACAAGCAGGGGGAGTGTGAGAGGAAGAAGCAGGCTTCCCGCTGAGCAGGGAGCCCGATGCGGGACTCGATCCCAGGACCCTGGGACGATGACCTGTGCCGAAGGCAGACGCTTAACAACTGAGCCACCCAGGCGCCCCAGTATGTGCCCTCCTTAATACCCATCACTGGGCTAACCAATCCCCCCTCCCCCCTCCCCTCTAAAACCATGTTTGTTTCTCAGAGTCCATAGTCTCTCATGGTTCATCTCTCCCTCCAATTCCCCCCCCATTTTTCCCTTCCTTCTCCTAATGTCCTCCATGTTATTCCTTATGTTCCACAAATAAGTGAAACCATAAGATAATTGACTTTCTCTGCTTAACTTATTTCACTTAGCATCATCGCCTCCAGTCCCATCCATGTTGATGTAAAAGTTGGG
>NW_027773897.1:0-293 GCF_054177405.1 Leptonychotes weddellii | reverse complement strand
GCGCCTGGGTGGCTCAGTCGGTTAAGCGACTGCCTTCGGCTCAGGTCATGATCCTGGAGTCCCGGGATCGAGTCCCGCATCGGGCTCCCAGCTCGGCAGGGAGTCTGCTTCTCCCTCTGACCCTCCTCCCTCTCATGTTCTCTGTCTCTCATTCTCTCTCTCTCAAATAAATAAATAAAATCTTTAAAAAAAAAAAAAATTTAAAAAAAAATAAAATAAAATAAGATACTAGGGGGCGCCTGGGTGGCTCAGTCATTAAGCATCTGCCTTCGGCTCAGGTTATGGTCCCAGGG
>NW_027773896.1:0-293 GCF_054177405.1 Leptonychotes weddellii | reverse complement strand
TAATAGTATGATGAATATTTTATTTTTATTAGATTTCACGGATTTGTCTTTTTGGATATCTTAAGGGGATTCAGGATTACTATAATGAAGGGTACAGTTCTTCTAGTCAAAAATTAAAGCACAAAAAAAAATAATGAATTTCCACTTGAACTAAAAACAAAACAAACAAAGAAACTGGTGAGACTCAAGGACAGTTAAGATTACACTGTCTGGGGAAAGGTGGATTGGAGAATTGATTTTAGGTCTGGATTTCTGAAGGGTGGCTTCCTTCAAATCTCAATTTACCACCGCCC
>NW_027773895.1:0-293 GCF_054177405.1 Leptonychotes weddellii | reverse complement strand
TCTAAGAACGGTTTTAGAGTAGTTGAGAATCGAAGTCAATTTTTTTCTTTTTCTTTGACTATTTTATGGTAGGCAGAGAGGTTCTGTTTTTTGTTTTTTTTCCATAATCAGATCTTTGGATTTTTTTTTGAGGTTTCTTCCTCCTCTTATAGCAAACTTTGAGAGAAATTAATATCCCTATGGAAACCTAATAAATACTCAACTTTCATCTTCACCTCTAATAAATTGGCTTAAAATTTATGGTTGCTGTAGCATGCTTTATGCTACAAGGTACATTTAAATGGAAAGTTTTC
>NW_027773894.1:0-293 GCF_054177405.1 Leptonychotes weddellii | reverse complement strand
AAAAAAAAAAAAAAGAAATTTGTGATCAGAAGGAGAAATACTCATCTATTCTGATAGTACTTTATATTATGGGGAATAAAATGTTAGAACCAGAAGGAATCTGAAAGTTGTGTTGAATTTCCTTATTGCATAAATAAAGAGAATGGGCCAAGGTACCACATTTCCCAAGATTTTATTTATTTTTTATTTTTTAAAGATTTTATTTATTTATCTGAGACAGAGAGAATGAGAGAGACAGAGAGCACATGAGAGGGGGGAAGGTCAGAGGGAGAAGCAGGCTCCCTGCCGAGCAG
>NW_027773893.1:0-293 GCF_054177405.1 Leptonychotes weddellii | reverse complement strand
TACGGATACCCTAATATTACTTTTCTTTTTCAGAGACAACATCATTTTCACAATGTTTTAAATATAAACACAAAAATAGGGACATTTTGTTCAGATACAGCTAGCCATTTAAAAATAGTCACTGTTTCTGAAGGAATAGCAGGCTGGGTTCAGGTGTAGATGCCCGAGGGGGGAACGTGGCAAATGATTATCCGTGCTAGTCAGAAAACTTTGCCGCTTCATCCTCGGTAATAATTTATTGAGATGTAGATCAGGTTTAGCTACTAAAACAGTTTTTTTAAAATAAATACAGC
>NW_027773892.1:0-293 GCF_054177405.1 Leptonychotes weddellii | reverse complement strand
CTGAGGGTGGCAAAGGGATTTGAGCAAGATTCACTTGGCAGAATTTTAATTCTTTTATAATATACCTCACAGCTTCTCTGGCTACCCCATGGTGTCTATTATCTCCTTTCCTGTCACTTAGTTACTCTCAGAAAAAGGACTGCTTTTAAAAATATAACACATTTTAATAGTCATTGAAAACATTAAATTACATAGAAGAAAAAAGACGTAATTTGTCATCCCCAAACTTCAAATGTTTTAATGGCTCTTAGAATGAATCTTAAACCTTTCCACATGACCCACGAGCCTCATAT
>NW_027773891.1:0-293 GCF_054177405.1 Leptonychotes weddellii | reverse complement strand
TTACTATATTTGGTTCCTCACATACCTATCTATCCATCCTTCATCAAGCCATCTTACTTTTTTTAACATACTTTGAAGCAAATTGCAGACATCTGAACATTTCATCATGCTTATCATTAACCTTGGTCAATAATTGCTTATGGCTTTCCTTTGAACATCAGATCCTCATGCACAAATCTTCAGTGTGCATTTGCTGAAGTTTTGATAAATGTGCATGCCTGTGCAGTAACCAAAACCCTTGGAAAGATCCAGAACATTCCCAGTGCCCCTTCCCATTCACCCTGTGTTCTTAT
>NW_027773890.1:0-293 GCF_054177405.1 Leptonychotes weddellii | reverse complement strand
GAGCTGCTTCTGATGTCCCCTCCGGGCGGTCACCTGGGCCAACCCCAAGCTGCGGAGGATCAGCCCTAGGCATATGCTCACTTTTACATGGGCCGCAGACCCACTGGATTTCCCTTCTGTGTCACACCGGCCAACATTCCAACAGGTTACCAACTGTCACAAAACTGGGATTTGGTTATGGAAGGTCAGTAATACCAGACTGTTCAGCTCCAAGTTACTATCAATGTCAAATAGTTTTCCTCGGCTCATGTCAAACCTTTTGAACTGAGAAAAACAGCTGAACTTTCCTACCC
>NW_027773889.1:0-293 GCF_054177405.1 Leptonychotes weddellii | reverse complement strand
TGTAGACTTGGGAAGACACGTGCAGTCATACACTATTTTATAGTCCTCCCACCCTAAAGGCACAATGGATGCAGATAACCTCAAGGGTTAAAATAGTAAGATGTAGTAAATAATTAGGAAGTGATGGACTTCGAATATTTATTACCTTTGTTTTTAATGTACTTTAAAGTTTTTATAATTTAAATTTTAATAATGGCCATGTTTAACAACCAGCTTGTAAAATTCCTAAAAATTCAACAGTTGGCTGTTGTGAGCCTGCCAGCACACAAAGTGTAGTCTGATGGTTAAAGGGC
>NW_027773888.1:0-293 GCF_054177405.1 Leptonychotes weddellii | reverse complement strand
CAGTTCAGGTGTCCCTTCCTCATTCCCTGGCTTCCAGACTTGGTCAAATTCTTGTAGTAGGTTCTTATAAGGCCACACCCCTTTTTTGCAGGCACCATCCTCATCCCAATCTCCTTCCCTCTTCCCTATACTGTAGTGGCTGGAAATACTCAATGCTCAACTTCTCAACCTCTTTTAGAGTTAGGAGTGGCTACAGACATGTTAGAGCCAACAAAATTGAGAAGTTTTCTAGGGGCTTCTGGGAGACCTTATTTCTTCCCAATACAAAAGACAGACATTATTGGCTTTACCTC
>NW_027773887.1:0-3729 GCF_054177405.1 Leptonychotes weddellii | reverse complement strand
GTTTGTTTTTCAGCGTCCATCGTCTCTCATGGTTCGTCTACCCCTCCGATTTCCCCCGCTTCATTCTTCCCCTCCCGCTACCTTCTTCTTCTTCTTTTTTTTTTTCTTAACATATATTGCATTATTTGTTTCAGCATCATATGGTTCTTATCCTTTCTTTTATTATTGTGGTGTATCACATTGATTTACTTGTGAATACTGAGTCACCCTGCAGCCCTGGAATAAATCCCACTTGATTGTAGTGAATAATTATTTTAATGTACTATTGAATTCAATTTGCTAGTATTTTATTGAGTTTTTTGCAACCATGTTATGTTCATCAGAGATATTGGGCTGTAGTTCTCCTTTTTAGTGAGGTCTTTGATTTTGGAATCAAAGGTAATGCTGGCTTTGTAGAATGAGTTTGCAAGTTTTCCTTCCATTTCTATTTTTTGGAATAGTTAGAGAACAGGTATTAACTCTTCTTTAAATGTCTGGTAGAATTCCCCTGGAAAGCCTTCTGGCCCTGGACTTTCGTTTGTTGGGAGATTTTTGATTACTGATTCAATTTCTTTGCTGGATGGGTCTGTTCAAATTTTCTATTTCTTTCAGTTTCAGTTTGATAGTTTGTAAGTTTCTAGAAATTTGTCCATTTCTTTCAGGTTGCCCAGTTTGTTGGTATATAATTTTTCATAATATTTTCTTATAATAGTTTGTATTTCTGTGGTGGTGTTTGTCATCTCTCCTCTTTCATTTGTGATTTTATCTGTCTTGGTCTTTTCTCTTTTCCTTTTGATAAGTCTGGGTAGAGGTTTATCAATTTTATTAATTTTTTCAAAGAACCAGCTCTTAGTTTTGTTAATCCGTTCTCCTGTTTTTGTATGTTTCTATATTATTTTTTTCTGTTCTAATCTTTATTATTTCCCTTCTTCTGTTGTCTTTAGGCTTTATTTGCTGTTCCTTTTCTAGATCTTTTACGTGTAAGGTTAGATTGTGTATTTGAGAATTTTCTCACTTCTTGAGGTAGGCCTATATTGCAACATACTTTCCCCTTAGGACTGCCTTTGCTACGTCCCAAAGGTTTTTGACTGTCATGTTTTCATTTTCATTTGCTTCCATGTATTTTTTTTATTTATTTCTTAATTTCACGGTTAACCCATTCATTCTTTAGTAGGATGTTCTTTAGCCTCCATGTATTTGAGGTCTTTCCAAATTTTTTCTTGTGGTTGATTTCAAGTTTCAATGCACTGTGTTCTGAAAATATGCATGGTATGTTTGGGAAGTTCTTAGCCATTATTATTATTATTTTTTTAAAGATTTTATTTATTTATTTGACAGAGAGAGGCAGTGAGAGAGGGAACACAAGCAGGGGGAGTGGGAGAGGGAGAAGCAGGCTTCCTGCTGAGCAGGGAGCCCGATGCGGGGCTCGATCCCAGGACCCCGGGATCATGACCTGAGCCGAAGGCAGACGCTTAACGACTGAGCCACCCAGGTGCCCCTTAGCCATTATTTTCTTAAATAAGCATCACTCCCTTCTTTCTGTTTTCTTTCTGGGACTCCAGTGATTCTGACTTTGATTCTTTTGATGGTTTCCCACAGATCACATAGGCTTTCTTCATTCATTTTCATTATTTTTTCTTTGTTCTCCTCTGATTTATTTCAGAGTTCCTATTCTCTAAAACTCACCAACTCTGGCTTTTGTCTAATCGCTTCTGCTGTTGGTGTTTGTATTGCTCTCATTTTATTCACTGGAAATTCTTCATCTCCAGAATTTTTGTTTGTTTCCATTTTAATGAGTTTTATCTCTTCGTTAAATTTCTCATTTTGTTTGTGTATTGTTTTCTTGATTTCACTGAACTGTCTATGTTTCCTTGTAGATAATTTTGTTTCCTCAAAATGGCTATTTTGAATTCCTTGTTGGGTAAATTTCAGATCTCTGTGTCTTTGGGTTCAGTTATTAGAAGATTATTATGACCTTTGGTGATGTCATGTGTCCTTGATTCTTCATGGTTTAATTTGTACTGCCCAACTAATCAGGTTGAGAATATTTTCTCTTATTGTTGGCCATTCAGGTTTCTCTTTGTAAAGTGCCTATTTATGTATTTTGTCCATGCAATCAAGAGTCTGACTCCATTTTCAATGTCTGAGAGAGGACAGTTTTTAAACCTCATCCCTCTCTTTCCCCCTCATCCCTCACATTTGGGTAAGAAAGCCCAAGCAATCATTCCTTCTGCACTTTGAGAAATGTGGCTTGCATATGGGAACACTCACCCCAGACCCACCTCTTAATAATAATAAAAACACAAACCATTTTCAGACTGCCCTGGGTGTCTACTCTGCTTTCCCCCAAAAGCTTCAATACATGAGAAAGAAATCACTTTATTCCCCTTAGGGCATACATGGCATCATCAGTCTTGACATCTGACCACTTTAGACTGGGGGAAATTTTGGATCCTGCTCTCTGTGCGGCAATCACAATAAGGCCCATTTCCATATTAGGTTATTTACATTTTGCTGAATGATTTGTAGTAATCCTTTATATATTTCTATGCCACCCAAATTTTGGGGTGGTCTTTTCACCTTGTCATTGTCAGATTTTGGAGTTATGGTTATTCTAGCTTCATAGAATGAAATAAGGAGTACCATTTTTTTCTATAGTCTGGAACAGATTGTTTATAATTGAAATTATTTATTCTTGAATGTTTGGTAGAACTTCAAAGTAAAGACATTTGCTATGAACTTCCCTTTATGTAAGACATTTGACCATAGTTTCACGCTCTTTCATTTCTTCTTAAGCCTGTTTATATGTTATATATTAGTAGGAAATGAATCTATTTCAATTGTTTTCACATATTTGGCATAAAACTGTCCATAATATTAACTTATTTCATTTTAAAACATCTGCAGAACCCATACTTATGTTTTCCTTTTCCTTTACTGTTTATCTTTGCCTTTTTTTCTTGACAAATATTGCCAGCATCATTTGACTTTTATTAATCTCTTTAATGAACCAAATTTATATTTGTTAATTTTTTTCCCTCTTGCACTCATATCTTTTATTCTCTCTTTCATATTTTCAGTCTCTTTAAATCTCTGAATTCTGATTGATTTTTTCAAATCTAACTTCCAGTCTTCTAACTTCTCTCTTTTGCTCTGTTTATTCTGTTAAATCATCCATCTATTTTTTAATTTCAAGGAATAAATTTTTCATTTCTTTTTGGTTCTTTTTCAAATTCTTCTTGGTCATTCTTTATAGTTTTTTCCCCCCTCTGTACATATTGTTAAGCGTTCTTTTTATTTTGTACACATATTTAACATTGTTTTTTCATGATATGGTTTGATATTATAGTATCTGAAGTACTTGCAGATTTAGTCTGTTTCTTGTTTCTGCCATTTCTTTTTTATGAAGTTGTTGTCTCTATTTGTGTTTGGTGGTGGTGGTTGTTGTTATATTACTATGAGCTGCTCAATTTCCTTGGAAAATTTTTTAGCAATTCTTTTAGGCTGAGATCAGAATTATAATCAAAACTAACAACTTCTATGAGATAGATGAACACTATGAAATCCAAACTGATGATAGTTCCAATAGGGTTCATATTAAAAATATTTAAAAACTAGTATGTCATGGATATCCAGTAATCTAAAGAGATGCTGGCTCAACTGGGTATTGTAGGCAAGTGTTGAGTCACTATATTGTACATATGAAACTAATATAACACTGTATGTTAACTAACTGGAATTTAAACAAAA
>NW_027773886.1:0-293 GCF_054177405.1 Leptonychotes weddellii | reverse complement strand
ATATAGAGAGAGAACAAGTAGGCAGAGAGGCAGGCAGAGGGAGAGGGAGAAGCAGGCCCCCTGCTGAGCAGGGAGCCCGATGCAGGGCTCGATCCCAGGACCCTGGGATCATGACCTGAGCTGAAGGCAGCCGCTTAACCAACTGAGCCACCCAGGAGCCCCTACATCATTAGTTTCTGATGTAGTGTTCCATGATCACCGTTTGCATGATTTCTGACAAGTCTGCTTTAATTCTTATACTTTTTCCTTTATAGGTCGGGTGCTTTTATCCCCCTTCTAGCTTCTTTCAATAT
>NW_027773885.1:0-293 GCF_054177405.1 Leptonychotes weddellii | reverse complement strand
GGGCCTAAGAAATTTAAGATATATCATTAAAGACAACTTAGGTATAGTAGGAAGTATTATATACAAAGACCTCTTACAACAACAAAAAGCAAACAACAAAAAATGGGCAAAGGACTTGAACATTTTTCCAAAGACGATATATGAATGGCCAAGACGCATATGAAAAATGATCAACATCACTAATTGTTGGAGAAATGCAAATCAAAACCACAAGGAGAGATTAACAAGTGTTGTCAAGGATGTGGAGAAATCAAAACCCTTGTGCACTATTGACAGGAATGCAAGGTGGTGTA
>NW_027773884.1:0-293 GCF_054177405.1 Leptonychotes weddellii | reverse complement strand
AAAAAAAATGTCAGGACTACCTTAGGCTGCACCTGTAATTTAGTTTGTCTTGAACAGGTGGGTCTACTGGAGCAATCCCCCCCAAAACTGCTGTGTGATAGGAAGAGGTACTCTGGAATCAAATATGTCATGGATAATGTTTAAAATGTGGCAATTAAGGGTATACTATTACAGGATAATTCTTTGCTATTAAGATTGGATAAGACATTAAAATTAATAACGGAGGCTATAAATTCCAATTACAAAATGAGCAATTGATTCCAAAACACATTTAGGGTAGAAGTGGAGCTGTG
>NW_027773883.1:0-293 GCF_054177405.1 Leptonychotes weddellii | reverse complement strand
ACTTGATATAAAGTATAAATCTGGATTTATCCATTTAGAAACAGAAAACCAAAACCCTTTTCAGAGGCCATTTTATCAGTCTCTTCCTATTTGAGTATGCGGTACCTGGAGCTGCCTCTCTATTGAGGAACAACTCCCTTAAATATTTGAAGGTACATATGCAGGTTTTAATTGACCCCAAAGGAGAGCTTTGAAATTCGCTGCTTCTAAAACTTATTTAAAATTGAAATGTTCTGGGGGAACCCTCCTACACTGTTGGTGGGAATGCAAGCTGGTGCAGCCACTCTGGAAAA
>NW_027773882.1:0-293 GCF_054177405.1 Leptonychotes weddellii | reverse complement strand
AGGAGCCAAGAGCCATTTCTGGGTAAGCCTTGCCTATGATTCTAGAAGGAAAGGTATGCTTGGATATACTTTTAAAGTTCTCACTCCTCAACCATCTTGGAATTGTGATGGAACATGTTGAGTCTAACTTTTGTTTGTTGTGTCTATCTTTGGTCAAAATAGGTCACCTGCATATCAGATAAAGGGCTCGTATCCAAAACCTATAAAGAACTCATCAAACTCAACACCCAAAGAACAAAGAAGACATCCAAATGGCCAACAGACACATGAAAAAGTGCTCAATATCGCTTGGC
>NW_027773881.1:0-293 GCF_054177405.1 Leptonychotes weddellii | reverse complement strand
ATATAGAGAGAGAACAAGTAGGCAGAGAGGCAGGCAGAGGGAGAGGGAGAAGCAGGCCCCCTGCTGAGCAGGGAGCCCGATGCAGGGCTCGATCCCAGGACCCTGGGATCATGACCTGAGCTGAAGGCAGCCGCTTAACCAACTGAGCCACCCAGGAGCCCCTACATCATTAGTTTCTGATGTAGTGTTCCATGATCACTGTTTGCATGATTTCTGACAAGTCTGCTTTAATTCTTATGCTTTTTCCTTTATAGGTCGGGTGCTTTTATCCCCCTTCTAGCTTCTTTCAATAT
>NW_027773880.1:0-293 GCF_054177405.1 Leptonychotes weddellii | reverse complement strand
GATTTTCTCAGTTGCTTAACAAAATTATTTTAAAACCTGTATGAAAGAATTCAGATCTATGAATGGCTAAATTAGTCTTTAGGAAAAGAAACTTGTCATGTAAGAATTTAAGATGGAATATAATATAATAATAATAATGATAATAATAAAACACAGCATGATACTGTGGTGGCAATTAAAATAAAGGCTCTTTTGTAATTGAAGAGCAAGCTCAGAAATAAAACAGAGGAAACTTGACATATAATAAATGTGGTAACAACAAACCAATAATGAAAGGAACAATTATTAAATAG
>NW_027773879.1:0-293 GCF_054177405.1 Leptonychotes weddellii | reverse complement strand
AGAAAGAGAGAGAGGAAGGAAGGAAGGAAAGAAGAAAGGAAAGAAAGAAAGAAAGAAAGAAAGAAAGAAAGAAAGAAAGAAAGAAAGAAAGAAAAAAAAAGAAAGAAAGAAAGAGAAGAGAAGGCAAGTGAGGGCTACCATGAGGGGCAGCAGTATACTATTTCACATAAAGTGGCAAGGTGATGTTTGAACAGACCACCGAAGAGGCAAGGGAAGGAGCCATGTGAACATCTGGGGTAAGAGTGTTGCAGGCAGAGGGACAGGAAGTGCAAAGGCCCTGAGGCAGGAGTGTG
>NW_027773878.1:0-293 GCF_054177405.1 Leptonychotes weddellii | reverse complement strand
ACGAATACCTGTCGCAGTCTGATCCTCAAAATGTCACAATGACACTGAGGCTGATTCCGTGTACAAGGGGCTTGGGATTTGGAGCCCCAAGGAAGCCTGCTCCGAACTAGTGAGAGAGAGCTCAAACGCTTTTGCTTCTTATCAGCTCCCTTTATGGTCTCTGATGTTTTGCTGCACTTGACAAGCTTGGCAGGAATCCTTCACTGAGGAAAGCGGCCTCCCGCCCAGCGTGTGGTCCCTGAGGACGCATCCAGGGGCCCGGGTCCTCACAGCGGGCTCAGTGCCGGGAGCTG
>NW_027773877.1:0-293 GCF_054177405.1 Leptonychotes weddellii | reverse complement strand
AAAATACACAAAGAACTCTTAAAACACAACAATAAGACAACCCAATTAAAAAATGGGCAAAAGCCCCAAACTGACACCTCACCAAGGAAGATAGACAGATAGCAAATAAGCATATGAAAGGCTGCTCAACATCATATATAATTAGGGAATTACAAATTAAAATACAACTATGAGATACCATTACACACCTATTAGAATACCCAAAATTCAAAACATTGACAACACCAAATGCTGGCAAGGATGTGCAGCAAAAGGAACTCTCATTTATTGCTGGTGGGAATGCAAAATGATTC
>NW_027773876.1:0-3729 GCF_054177405.1 Leptonychotes weddellii | reverse complement strand
TCCAGGGTGGCCGAATTATTGGAGCCATGGCACAGCGCCCCCCCATCCACCCCCCGCCCCCCCCAGCTCCCAGGATTTGTCCTCTCCTAGAGTCCGCAGACACCGCCCTCAGCCACAGCAGCCAGGCTGAAGAGGGCTCCTCCCCTGCAAGCAGGCCCTCTCCCCATCACCAGGCCAGAAGCCATTCTGGGGAATAAGATGACAAAGGCCTGCCCTGTGTGCATTTCTGTCTGCCCATTGTTAGGAGCCACGAGGGAGCTGCGCGGCAGGGGAGGGGGGTGCATTCTCTGCATATCGGGAAGTCTGTCATCAGGGGGAACTCTCTGTTTTTATTTCCAGGGATGTGAGCAATTTAGAGTGGTGTTTTGGGGAGGGCCTTCTTGGGTTTTGGTTTTGTTTTTTTTTTTCCTCACCCCCCCCACCCCCCACCCCGCATAGAGGAAGAGCGTAGTGCAGGCTTTTAATTTGAAACTGTGAACTGTTTTTCAGGACAGAAAGGACAGGTCCTGAGTTTGATATTTCTATTTCTCCATTTGCTACACAGTGCTTCTTCAAAGTCTTTGGCAAATGTTCTCACACTTTGACCCTCTCTATTGGTTTCATATTAACAGAGCCTACCTTAGATCAGGACAGAAGGGAGGGGCCGCGTAGCAAATTAAATGTTTGTCATGTTCACATAGTTCAGTGGGTAACAGTAAAGGGGAAGAAATAATTTGGTTCAGGAAATGACTTGACTTTAAAACTAAAATAATCACATCAATTAATCCATTAACAATTATGAAGCATTTACTTCTGTCCAGGCATTAAAGCACCATTTCCTGAACTAGCCTGTTCTTAATCACCCCAGAATAAGCCCTTTCTATTATAAAACCAGGATTAATTTGCATTCCTAATATCCCGCCTCTCATCTTGGTCTCTTGGAGATCCTGTGATGCACATTCTATTGATGTGCAATGTGATTCTTTTGTTGTATGAATAAATTGTATGAAGATGAATATCTAATGAAAACATCTGACACCTCTTCACCACTTGCTGTTTGCCAATCACTGCACTGGACCCTTATAAGTATGATCTTATTTAAAGATTTTATTTATTTATTTGAGACAGAGAGAATGAGAGAGAGAGAGAGAGAGCACATGAGAGGGGGGAGGGTCAGAGGGAGAAGCAGGCTCCCTGCCGAGCAGGGAGCCCGATGCGGGACTCGATCCCGGGACTCCAGGATCATGACCTGAGCCGAAGGCAGCCGCTTAACCAACTGAGCCACCCAGGCGCCCACAAGTATGATCTTATTTAATTCTGGCACCAGCCCAAAGTCGTAGGTGCCAGGATGCTAAAATGTTGCCAGTATGATCTCCAACGTACACGTAAAAGCATGGAGAGAGGGAGAGTTAAGTTACTTGTGCAGTCACACAGCTAGTAAGTGAATAAGCCAAGATTCTGGGCTGGGCCCCTCTGACTCTGGGAGCCATGCTCCTCTTGCCCACAGAGGGATGGCCAAAATTCCAAGATGGCACCCATGATCTCAGCCCCCCAGGGTCATGCCATGCTGAAGGTTATGTTACATGAAAGGGTGATGGAGGTCACTTTCTTGATTATGTTACATCATATGGCAAGGTAGAAGGGATTTTGCAGATGTAATTAATGTCCTAAATCAGCTGACTTTAAATAATCAAAAGGGAAATTCTCCTTGAGCGGCCTGACTTAATCACTTGGGCATCCCTCAAAAGAGCAGTTAGGCCTTCTCTGAGTCCTAGAGACTATATCCTGACAACCTTGCAGAAGCAAGCTGCCGTGTGTTCTATGGCTTCAAGGAAAGGAATTCTGCTAACAACTACTCGAGTTTGGAAGGGGACACGAGCTTCCAGATGAGGACACAGCCCCGGCCAACACTCTGCTTGCAGCCTTGTGAGACCCTGGGCCAAGGATCTGGCTAAAGCCATTCCCAGACTCCTGAGGGAAAAAAACTGTGAGATAAAAAAACGTGTTGCCGGGCGCCTGGGTGGCTCAGTTGATTAAGCGACTGCCTTCGGCTCAGGTCATGATCCTGGAGTCCTGGGATCGAGTCCCGCATCAGGCTCCCTGCTCGGCAGGGAGTCTGCTTCTCCCTCTGACCCTCCTCCCTCTCATGCTCTCTGTCTCTCATTGTCTCTCTCGCAAATAAATAAAGTCTTAAAAAAATAAATAAATAAATAAATGTGTTGCCTTAAGTTACTAAATTTGTGGTAATTTGTTACACAATAGAAAATTAAGCCAACAAGTGCACAAACTACTCGGTAACACAAATAAAGCAATAAAATGTTTGAGCACACAAATAGATAACAATACCATATTTATAAATGACATACCAGAACTACTATACCAAGAGATTACCCCACAATAAAACACTCCATACACACAGATAACACACAAACTGGAAAAAAATGACAGCCATTGTTCTTCGTCACGTCCCTCCTCTACCAACAATTCTCTTCCCTGTTGTAGAGGTTATAACAAGTGTTGAAATTCTAAGCTTAGCTATCCGCTCCCAAATGGACTAAAATATGTCCCAAATAACAGGAATAGAGAGGCTTTTTGAGAACCTGACTATAGCACTTCTAAGGGGCCACTGATGAAAGGACATACACTCAGCCTTTTCATGGGAACCTCCCTCCCCCGCCGCCACAAAGTAAGTTTGCTTCGAGACCCTAGATGTTCAAAGGTCACCCTCATCACTGCCTGCTCAGAGCAGAATCAAAGCTGAGTGTTTCTCATGCGTCAGTCAGTCAGCAAGGGTTAGAGATGGTCCAGGGCTACACAGCTCTGCTTCCAGAGAAGGAAGCACGCCAGCCCAGAACGGGCACATGGTGGCAATATTTGATCTACTATGCCTTCCATCTTTGCGCTGTATTCTTCAAACTTTCCCGTTATGCAAAGTTCAGGTCCTCAAGTTTTGTTTTTTAAGCACCAGATCTTTATTTTCCCTGCTTACACAAGACGTTTCATTAGAAATCCTAGCACACGAGACCTTTGGTTCACGCTCCATGCCCATTCGTTCATGGTGGTAATTTTTCTGTGCCATCACCTTTTGGGCTGTGCCTCAGTTCTCCTTCTGAAAATAGCTTCATCTATGCCAGGAAGCAGCGCACTTTTTCTGAAATGGGCCGCAGAGTAAGTATCTTTCTGTTTTGCAGGCCATATAGTCTCTGTCACTGCTAGCCCGTTCTGCCACTGAACATGAAAGCTGCCACAGACAAGCCACGAATGAACGAGCGTGGCAATAAAACTTTATTTATGGACACTGAAGCTCAGATTTTATAGAATTTGTGCATACCAAGAAATAGTCTTCTTAATATCCAGTCATTTACAAATGTAAATATCATCTTAGCTCTCCGACTGTAGAAAAACAGGTAGCTGGCCATATATTTGGCCCTTGGGCCAGAGTTGGCTGACTCCCCGTTTGCAGAGAGATATTATCAGGATTAGCAAATTAATCACTGTTAAAGATTTTTCTCTTTTTAGAATGAAAATACGGGTGAAAAAGTAGCCGGATGTATACAGACATATATATATATTTTTTTTAATTTTTAAAAGATTTTATTTATGCAGCCATCAAAAGGAATGAGATCTTGCCATTTGCAACGACGTGGATGGAACTGGAGGGTATTATGTTGAGCGAAATAAGTCAAAAAGAGAAAGACATGTATCATATGACCTCACTGATATGAGGAATTCTTAATCGCAGGAAACAAA
>NW_027773875.1:0-293 GCF_054177405.1 Leptonychotes weddellii | reverse complement strand
TGTGCTCGAACAATGAATCATGGAACACTTCATCTAGAACTAATGATGTAATGTATGGGGATTAACATAAGAATAAAAAAAAAAATAAAAAAAAAAAATAAAATCTAACTTCCAATTAATAATGGTGGAATGAATTTTGAAAACCTTACCTAAACATCAGCCTAGGAATTACCTCTTGCAGAAGTGGGATCTGTCCTGCAAGATGGAGTACATACAGCAAGCCAATTGCTGGCATAGAGCACTGTTTCTCTCACAGGTGGAATGGATGGATGGGGTCCCAAAGGGCCAGAATA
>NW_027773874.1:0-293 GCF_054177405.1 Leptonychotes weddellii | reverse complement strand
TAGTTTTTCTCTGATCATTTTTTCTCTTGCTCTCTTCCAGTTTTGCTGGCTTTCTTTGGTGATATACTTGGATTCCTTTCTCCTTATTCTTTGCATATTTGTGACTGGTTTTTGATTTGTGGTTACCATTAGGTTTGTATATAATATCTTCTGCATATGGAAGTCTATATTTAGTTGATGGTCGTTTATGTTTGAACCAATTCTTTTCTCCTCTCCTCCCCCATGTTTTAGGTATATGGTGTCATATTTTACATTCTTTTATTTTATGACTCCCTTGACTGATTTTTAGAGAA
>NW_027773873.1:0-293 GCF_054177405.1 Leptonychotes weddellii | reverse complement strand
AGGACCAGGGCAACTCTCAACTTCTGGTCCTCCCTGTATTAACCAACACCTTGTCTACAGTTACTTCTGTGTGCTGATCCGGAGACAAACCCGGGTTGGCCTGATGAACTCTACTCACGGCTTTCTGGCACTTGGTTGCTAAGTAGTCAGCACCCCCTTAAAATGAAAAAGCCCAGACAGTGGGACACCCTGCCACCAAACTGGGTCTCACCATCTTCCTGGCCCATTTCCCGAAGCTGCGAACTCCCTTCCCGACCATGCAAGACGACACAGACTTCCACCTTATCTTCTTC
>NW_027773872.1:0-293 GCF_054177405.1 Leptonychotes weddellii | reverse complement strand
AGCCCGATGCGGGGCTCGACCCCAGGACCCTGAGATCATGACCTGACCCTAAGGCAGACACTTAACAACTGAGCCATCCAGGCGCCCTTATCATTTTTTTTTTTAAGATTTTATTTATTTATTTGAGAGACAGAGAGAGGGAGAGAGAGAGAGAGCTAGCATGAGGGGCAAAGGGAGAGGGAGAAGCAGACTCCCCGCCAAGCAGGGAGCCCTACGCGGTGCTTAATCTCAGGGCCCTGGGATCATGACCTGAGGGGAAGGCAGAAGCTTAACCAACTGAGCCACCCAGGTGC
>NW_027773871.1:0-293 GCF_054177405.1 Leptonychotes weddellii | reverse complement strand
ATAACATTGACTGGGCGCCTGGGTGGCTCAGTCGTTAAGCGTCTGCCTTCGGCTCAGGTCATGATCCCAGGGTCCTGGGATCGAGTCCCACATCGGGCTCCCTGCTCGGCAGGAAGCCTGCTTCTCCCTCCCCCACTCCCCCTGCTTGTGTTCCTGCTCTCGCTATCTCTCTCTGTCAAATAAATAAATAAAAATCTTTGAAAATAAAAATAAAAAATTTTTAAAAAAACATATAACATTGACTGAAATAACAGACTCCATGAGGATAGGCGCTTTGTCTCTTTTCTCACACA
>NW_027773870.1:0-293 GCF_054177405.1 Leptonychotes weddellii | reverse complement strand
ACAAAAAGAGAAAGAGAAGCAAATGATTTGGAATCATAATGCAATCAACCACACAAGTAGTAGAAAGGAAGCTATTTTTTTTTCTTAAACTACTGAGTTCCAAATGATCCAATCAAGAAATGGGCAGAAGACATGAACAGACATTTTTCCAAAGAAGACATCCAAACGGCCAACAGACACATGAAAAAGTGCTCAACATTGCTTGGCATCAGGGAAATCCAAATCAAAACCTCAATGAGAGGGGGCGCCTGGGTGGCTCAGTCGTTAAGCGTCTGCCTTCGGCTCAGGTCATG
>NW_027773869.1:0-293 GCF_054177405.1 Leptonychotes weddellii | reverse complement strand
ATAAAATAATCAACAACAAACATTCAAAACTTTTATGGTAGATTATCTTCAAGAGAATAAGTGCTCCCCAAAGTGTAGAACTGTGCTGGAAAATGGGGGGACCCTGCCTGAAGAGAAGGAAGGCTTGGCTCCTTGTCCCAGCCTGTGGGGTCTCTGGAGAGCCCCTCACAGTGACTCTTCTCCCCTCTAAAATGTGGAAATTGGGCAGAAACACAAGACAGGCAGGCAGGGAAAGCTACTGCAAGCTCCATTTTATTTCTTTTCCAGGGAATTTCAGAGGATGAAGAGAGGCT
>NW_027773868.1:0-293 GCF_054177405.1 Leptonychotes weddellii | reverse complement strand
TTTTTTTCATTTTTGGCTAGAACAGTCAGAGAAAGTGGTGTCTTGATGAGTTAAAAGGTGTGGTAGTCATTGTGGCACATTTCCAAAGTAAGTGTAGAACTTGAACCTGGAAGGTAAGAGAGAGCTATCACTAAAGTAAAAGGGAATCACTGAGGTAGGGGTCATGTAGGGAAAAGAAAGGAAAGAAAGAAAGAAAGAAAGAAAGAAAGAAAGAAAGAAAGAAAGAAAGAAAGAAAGAAAGAAAGGAAGAAAGAAAGAAAGAAAAGAAAGAAAGAAAGAAAGAAAGAAAGAAA
>NW_027773867.1:0-293 GCF_054177405.1 Leptonychotes weddellii | reverse complement strand
GAAAGAAAGAAAGGAGGGAGGGAGGGAGGAAGAAAGAAGAGAGAGAGAGAGAGGAAGGAAGGAAGGAAGGAAAGAAGAAAGGAAAGAAAGAAAGAAAAAAGAAAGAAAGAAAGAGAAGAGAAGGCAAGTGAGGGCTACCATGAGGGGCAGCAGTATACTATTTCACATAAAGTGGCAAGGTGATGTTTGAACAGACCACCGAAGAGGCAAGGGAAGGAGCCATGTGAACATCTGGGGTAAGAGTGTTGCAGGCAGAGGGACAGGAAGTGCAAAGGCCCTGAGGCAGGAGTGTG
>NW_027773866.1:0-293 GCF_054177405.1 Leptonychotes weddellii | reverse complement strand
CGGTGGTGCTGGGTGCTAGGCTCGGTAGAGCTGGGCGCGGTGGTGCCGGGCGCGGTGGTGCTGGGTGCTAGGCTCGGTGGTGCTGGGCGCAGCGCGGGGCGCGGTGGTGCTGGGTGCTAGGCTCGGTGGTGCTGGGCGCGGTGCGGGGCGCGTGCCGGGCGCGGTGGTGTTCTTATCTGATACAGCCTCAGGTACACACGCCTATCCTGGGCGCGCAGACCCCTCACCAAGCGTGCGTGGGGGCTGGAGTCCGCTGTAAAGTTCCCGCAGACGTCTGTGGGCTGCGGAGGACA
>NW_027773865.1:0-3729 GCF_054177405.1 Leptonychotes weddellii | reverse complement strand
TTGAGGTTTTGATTTGGATTTCCCTGATGCCAAGCGATGTTGAGCACTTTTTCATGTGTCCGTTGGCCATTTGGATGTCGTCTTTGCAGAAATGTCTGTTCATGTCTTCTGCCCATTTCTTGATTGGATTATTTGTTCTTTGGGTGTTGAGTTTGATGAGTTCTTCATAGATTTTGGATACTAGCCCTTTATCTGATATGTCATTTGCAAATATCTTCTCCCATTCTGTCGGTTTTGTTGACTGTTTCCTTTGCTGTGCAAAAGCCTTTTATCTTGATGAAGTCCCAGTAGTTCATTTTTGCCCTTGCTTCCCTTGCCTTTGGTGATGTGTCTATGAAGAAGTTGCTATGGCTGAGGTCGAAGACGTTGCTGCCTGTGTTCTCCTCTAGGATTTTGATGGACTCCTGTCTCACATTGAGGTCTTTCATCCATTTAGTGTCTATTTTTGTGTGTGGTGTAAGGAAATGGTCCAGTTTCATTCTTCTGCATGTGGCTGTCCAACTGTGTATTCTTGGGCAAGATATTTAAAAACTCTGTGCCTCGGTTAATCCATGATGTAAGTATGGTCTGGTAATGCAAACTCAGAAAACTTCTGTGAGACCACATTTAATAAAAATCAGTTGAATTTTATAGCTGTGACTTCAATGTATGTATTTAGTTATGTAAATTTTAAATTGTGATATTATGTATGGCACAAAGCTGTTAGTGCTTGAAAATATAGTAGAATCCTGATATAAAACAAGCATCAAATCAGAACCATAATTATCATTAAGTTATTTTCAAGTGCCTATTCTGCCCTGGCAAGCTCATACCTCTGCTTCTGTCCTTTTTCTTACATCTGATTTATACCAGGGATGCTTTAAGGTGCTTCAAGAAATTTGCCTTTCCAAGGAAACCAATTATAACCTGATGGACCCCTGCATATGTGATTTATTTCCATTTAAAATTATTTTTATTCTCCTGAGAACCAAAGAAATTATTAAAATTTTAAAGTTTTAAAAAATTGTTTAAAATTTTGAAATTAGAGAATATAGTGAAGGTATAAAACATTGCAAGTAAGCTTTTCCTACTTAACATTTTCCTTCATGACATATTCTTTGAAAATATCATTATCTGAAAATATCATTACTAATGGCTTCATATTATTCAGAGGTGTGGTAACATTATGTCACCATTCTTTGAAGGGTGAACATTCTGTCCCAAGTTTCCACTATTATAATTAAACCTGCAGTAGATATCCTTGTATAAAAATCAACATCCATGGTGGTTTTATTACTTTAAATTTCCATGAAGGAAGGAAATATGTCTCCTTCATTTATAGGATTAAAAGTTCAACTTGACTCTCCATCTGTTAGGCACATTTTTTCTGCAGCACTAGAAGTACCATTTTCCTTGCATACTAGCAGAAGACCAGTTTCCACTGGCAACTCACCTGGGAGCATTTCCATCAAATATGGCATTTCCTTAGGAAAGTTTTACTATAATTTGCTAGAAGACTTTATTCACTGAAGAGAAAAAAAAAAAAAAACATCTTGAGATAAATAAATTCATGTCAAATGAGTTCTGGAAGAATTAATTTTCAGATAAGTAATTCCAGAATTTAATTAGATCACTTTGAGAATAGATTCAATGAATGGTCTCAGATTGAGTATTCATGAGACAAAAAGGATATTCCTAAGAACTGATGAGCATACTTGGGTTTTTTACTTCAACTTTTTTTCGTCTGAGTGTATCTCCTATCCATGAAAACAGTTGTAACCCCCCCCAAAATAGAATGATGAATGAATATAAGCCTTTGATCAAGAATTAAGGATTAGCATTCCTTTACAAAATCTGTCATCACATACTTCATAGAGTGTCATGTATTTGTCACCTCTGTTCTGGTTAATGGACATCAGTTGAGCTAATTTGTTATAACTGGATTGGCTTGTTCATTCTTACCCAAAAGATTATTTAAAAATATCTAGTTATTATTTATTCAATGGTTCTTTAATAGGAACTATCACTTCAGAAAAAAATTTTTAAAGACTTATTTATTTTTGAGAGAGGGAGAGAGAGAAATAGAGAGAGCATGTGCAAAAGCAGTGGGAGGGGCAGAGGGAGAAAGAGAGAATCTCACACGGACTCCCTGTTGAGCATGGAGCCCAATCCGGGCCTTCATCTCATGACCTATGAGACCATGACCTGAGCTGAAAACAAGAGCCAGGTGCTCAACCGACTGAGCCACCCAGGTGTCTCCCAGAAATTGTTTGTTCTGACAAAGTGACATATTGTATCATTTTATCCTCAAAGCTAATTTGCCATTTTCTCCCACCTATATGAAATGTTAAAAGCCTTTAGTGGGGCTGTAAAATGAGCCAGTAAAGTCAGTGATCAACTAACCAAAATAACTTAATTTTCTTTTAATTAAATAATAGTAATCACAATGGTAGTAACACAGCCATGTGCAACTGCAAAATAATAAATGCGCCAAGCATCATTTAGTTTTGAAAATACCTTTTGATTTCAAAGGATGAGGTAAATAAGGTTTATATGCACATGCATATATTCCCCAGGACTTATAGAAGCAAATACTTTGCATTTCAATATATTCCTTTCTTTATATAAAATGAGATAAAATCTGTCTTAAATAAAGCCTAAAAAGAGGTTGCTTTCCAAAGGCAATTCATTATATTAATAATGTCTAATTATATAGTATTACTAGCATATTCCATCACAGCAGCAGCAGTGAACACACTTGAGTGTGGCTCTGGGTTAGGGTACAGCCACTAGCTACAAGTTGAGATGGAGAAATAGCTTCCTCTCTTTGGAAATAAAGTAGTTCCCTGTGATCTACAGTCTGACTTTCTGTGGTTTCAGTAATTTTTATTACAGTATGTTGGTATAATTGTTCTATTTTATTATTAGTTATTGTTAATCTCTTACTGTGTTTAATTTATAAATTAAACTTTATCACAGTCATATATGTGTAGGAAAAAACATCATGTATAGGGTTTGATGCTATCCATGGTTTCAGGCATCCACTGGGGGATCTTAGACTATATCCCCTGCAGATAACAGCTGGGGGACTACCATATGTTATCTTCATCCAACAAATGCTTACTGAAAATCTGCCATGTGCCCAGATGCCATGCTTAGCCCTGGGGATACAGGCATGAGCTACACGTACGTGATGCTGGTTCTCCAGAGCTTGAGTCCTAGTGGGTACTAAGATAGCCACACTGGTAATATGAGAAATAGTGGATAGTTCCTACTTTGCAGGTCATTTACTCTTTAGCAGGTTACTTGATGTCTAGACCTGTATCCCAGCAGTAAAATGGGGCTATGAAAGGAAAAAAAAAAAATCACACGGAGATAGGGGGATTGAGTGAGGTGATTTGTGTCTGAGAATTGGCACAGTGACAGGTCTATTGTGGGCCCTCAATAGATGTTGGCCAAATGATGATGATGAGGGGACTGTTATTCTGAGTGTGGACTTCTGTGTACCTGCTCTGGAGTACAAATACCATGTGAGATGCTCACTGCATGGTAGGGGCATAATCTTTCCTGGCTTGTGAAAAACGAGAGCGGCATTAACAGGGAGTTGGAAATTCAAGCAGGCCTTTGCTATTGTACAGTGTATTATTGCAGGCAGAACATCAACCAGTCATGAGAGAAAGCAGCAGCAGCTAAGAGGAAAAGATTAAGACATGGTGAGAGAAATAAGTCAAACAGAGAAAGACATGTATC
>NW_027773864.1:0-293 GCF_054177405.1 Leptonychotes weddellii | reverse complement strand
TCAGTTGATTTGACCATTGTCTCCAATATAAGACCATGAACATTCTTTGCTGCAGGTTGAGTATCAATTCTTATCAATCATTCTTATCAGTTCTTTTATCTTGTCTGGAACACAAAATGGAAAAACAAATAATAAAAACCACACACTTGATAACATTTTTGAATGTTCATTAGATATTTGTCAAAACATAATTAAATGAGGGTATAATGTATGCCTTGTGTGGGTGTGTGTGAATAACTTTTAAGAAAATGCATAAAAATGATTGTGGATACTAAAGTAATAAACCTATAAAG
>NW_027773863.1:0-293 GCF_054177405.1 Leptonychotes weddellii | reverse complement strand
GGCACAGTAATCTTTGGCGGGTTGAAGGGGGGTGGGTAATGGGTAATATTTAGGACAATTGTGGGAGGCCTGGTGACATCTGGGGCATTTCCTACAGATTTGGTAATACTGAGGGCCTGAAGGATACTTGTTGACAACTGAAAGTCTGAAGGCCTTGATATTTGGGGGCTGAAGGCAATGTGACAGTATGTGGGGGGGGGTGCATGGATCCCGGCTACTTGGGCATTTCTGGGGACTTGGAGAAATCTGGGGGGCTGGAGGGCTCCGCAATCTGGGGGTCATTTCCGGAGACG
>NW_027773862.1:0-293 GCF_054177405.1 Leptonychotes weddellii | reverse complement strand
ATCAATCTTCAGGTGCTGGGGGCTGTGCTGGCCTGTGGTCTGCTTGAGACAGGAAGGAGGTTCAATATTATTTTGAAATTACTATCATTCCCAATGAGAGTCTAGCATGGCAGAGCCTATTTTGCCTTATGGGTATATTACTTATGTGATGCTTAGAAGTTATTATTTTTGAATGGCCCCCAATCAAGCAAATGCGAGGTTTGGCTGAAGGCATTTAACGGACTATTGAGAATTGTGATCTATTTAACTTGATATTATGCAAGTATACTTTTAGCAGATGACTTTTATGTACT
>NW_027773861.1:0-293 GCF_054177405.1 Leptonychotes weddellii | reverse complement strand
TACGGATACCCTAATATTACTTTTCTTTTTCAGAGACAACATCATTTTCACAATGTTTTAAATATAAACACAAAAATAGGGACATTTTGTTCAAATACAGCTAGCCATTTAAAAATAGTCACTGTTTCTGAAGGAATAGCAGGCTGGGTTCAGGTGTAGATGCCCGAGGGGGGAACGTGGCAAATGATTATCCGTGCTAGTCAGAAAACTTTGCCGCTTCATCCTCGGTAATAATTTATTGAGATGTAGATCAGGTTTAGCTACTAAAACAGTTTTTTTAAAATAAATACAGC
>NW_027773860.1:0-293 GCF_054177405.1 Leptonychotes weddellii | reverse complement strand
GGCACAGTAATCTTTGGCGGGTTGAAGGGGGGTGGGTAATGGGTAATATTTAGGACAATTGTGGGAGGCCTGGTGACATCTGGGGCATTTCCTGCAGATTTGGTAATACTGAGGGCCTGAAGGATACTTGTTGACAACTGAAAGTCTGAAGGCCTTGATATTTGGGGGCTGAAGGCAATGTGACAGTATGTGGGGGGGGGTGCATGGATCCCGGCTACTTGGGCATTTCTGGGGACTTGGAGAAATCTGGGGGGCTGGAGGGCTCCGCAATCTGGGGGTCATTTCCGGAGACG
>NW_027773859.1:0-293 GCF_054177405.1 Leptonychotes weddellii | reverse complement strand
TGACCTGAGCCAAAGGCAGACGCCCAACCAACTGAGCCACCCAGGCGCCCCCTCATTTATTTATTTTTATGTAATCACTACACCCAGTGTGGGGCTCGAACTCACGACACTGAGATCAAGAGTTGCCTGCTCTCCTGACTGAGCCATCCAGGAGCCCCAAACATTTCCTTTATTTTTATTTTATTTTATTTATTTTTTTGAAGTAGGCTCTATGCCCAACGTGGAGCCCAAACTCACAACCCCAAGATCAAGAGTCACATGCTCCACTGAGCCAGGCAGTCCTCCCCCCACCA
>NW_027773858.1:0-293 GCF_054177405.1 Leptonychotes weddellii | reverse complement strand
TTTTTTTCATTTTTGGCTAGAACAGTCAGAGAAAGTGGTGTCTTGATGAGTTAAAAGGTGTGGTAGTCATTGTGGCACATTTCCAAAGTAAGTATAGAACTTGAACCTGGAAGGTAAGAGAGAGCTATCACTAAAGTAAAAGGGAATCACTGAGGTAGGGGTCATGTAGGGAAAAGAAAGGAAAGAAAGAAAGAAAGAAAGAAAGAAAGAAAGAAAGAAAGAAAGAAAGAAAGAAAGAAAGAAAGGAAGAAAGAAAGAAAGAAAAGAAAGAAAGAAAGAAAGAAAGAAAGAAA
>NW_027773857.1:0-293 GCF_054177405.1 Leptonychotes weddellii | reverse complement strand
AAGCCACCATTAATAGGGATGGCAGATACACTAAGGAGTTGAGCTACTGGGGGGATAGCTGGGGTGGATATGGTTTCCCGACTCTTCTTTGTGGTGTGGGGAGGAAAAAGTTTTCCTCTGCCTTCTTTGGGTCCCTGGCTGGGTCTGAAAATTAAACTGATAAAGACAGAGTAACAGGAGAAAAGGATATAAATTGATTCAATACAAGTTTTATGTGACACGAGAACTTTCATAAGGAAATAAAGACCTGAAGAAACAGACCTCCAGCTATAGGGAAGGCACTTCTCTCAGGA
>NW_027773856.1:0-293 GCF_054177405.1 Leptonychotes weddellii | reverse complement strand
AGGGAGCCTGCTTCTCCCTCTGACCCTCCCCCCTCTCATGTGCTCTCTCTCTCTCTCTCATTCTCTCTGTCTCAAATAAATAAATAAAATCTTTAAAAAAAAAAAAGAATAAACAAATAGATCAACGGAACTGAATGGAGAGCCCAGAAATAGACCCCCATAAATACAGTCAACAGATGTTTGACAAAGGAACAAAGACAACAAAATGGAGCAAAGATAGTCTCTTCAACAAATGGTACTGAAACAACTGGACATCAATATGCAAAAAGATGAATCTAAACACAGACTTTATG
>NW_027773855.1:0-293 GCF_054177405.1 Leptonychotes weddellii | reverse complement strand
TATAGAGAGAGAGAACAAGTAGGCAGAGAGGCAGGCAGAGGGAGAGGGAGAAGCAGGCCCCCTGCTGAGCAGGGAGCCTGATGCAGGGCTCGATCCAGGACCCTGGGATCATGACCTGAGCTGAAGGCAGCCGCTTAACCAACTGAGCCACCCAGGAGCCCCTACATCATTAGTTTCTGATGTAGTGTTCCATGATCACCGTTTGCATGATTTCTGACAAGTCTGCTTTAATTCTTATACTTTTTCCTTTATAGGTCGGGTGCTTTTATCCCCCTTCTAGCTTCTTTCAATAT
>NW_027773854.1:0-3730 GCF_054177405.1 Leptonychotes weddellii | reverse complement strand
ATTTATTTGTGAGAGAGAGAATGAGACACAGAGAGCATGAGAGGGAGGAGGGTCAGAGGGAGAAGCAGACTCCCTGCTGAGCAGGGAGCCTGATGTGGGACTCGATCCCGGGACTCCGGGATCATGACCTGAGCCGAAGGCAGTCGCTTAACCAACTGAGCCACCCAGGCGCCCCCGATAGACCACGTTTTATTTATCCATTCACCAGTTGATGGACATTTGAGTTGTTTCCACTTTTTTTTTTTTTAAAGATTTTATTTATTTATTTGACAGAGACAGAGATAGCGAGAGCAGGAACACAAGCAGAGGGAGTGGGAGAGGGAGAAGCAGGCTTCTCGCAGAGCGGGGAGCCCGATGCGGGGCTTGATCCCAGGACCCTGGGATCATGACCTGAGCTGAAGGCAGTCGCTTAATGACTGAGCCACTCAGGCGCCCCAAGTTGTTTCCACTTTTTGACTATTCTGAGTAATGCTGCTATGAACAGTTGTGTACGGCTTTTCATATGGGCACATCTTTGCATTTCTCTAGGGTACTTACCTAGAAGTGGGATTGCTGGGTCATATGGTGACTCTCCAATTACCACACTGAGGAAGTGCCAAGCCCGTTGTCCAAAGTGGCTGCACCATATATGTTCTTACTAGCAGTGTATGAGAGTTCCAGTTTCTGCATATCTTCACTAATGCTTGTTATCGTCTTTTTTGTTGTAGTCATTATAGGGGGAGGAGGTAATATTTCAATGTGGTTTTGATTTACATTTTTCTAATAACTAATGATATTGAGCATCTTTTCCTGTGCTCATTTGCTATGTGTTCATCTTCTTTTGAGATACGTCTATTTAGATTCTTTGTCCCTTTTAAAATTAGGTCATTTATCTTTTTATTATTGAGTTTTAAGAGTGCTTTATATAATTGGGACTCAAATCCTTTCTATATGACATCTGCAAATATTTTCTCCCATTATGAAGTTTGATTTTTCATCATTTGTAGCACGAGAGTTTTTACTGTTGGTGAAGTTTAATCTATCTATATTTTTCTTTGTTGCTTGTGCTTTCAGTGATGTACTCCAGAGATGACATTTGAGTATAACAAATAAAGATCCCCGATCCCCCCCACCCCTCAGGTACAGCAGGAGCACACTGGGATGTATTTGTGGCAAGAAGGACAAGGCAACTAACTTGGAGAACAAAGCTTACCTACTTCATCAAGTAGGTCAGTTTTTACCTGTTTAGAAAGATTTTATTTCTAGAAGGCTGCTGTAGCCAAACATATTTTAAATTCACATAAGTATTTTATTTCCACATATTATATCTCCATTTGAGGAGAGAGGAAAGTATTACCAATACAATTTTATATATTTAAAGTCATATTCTATCAAATCACTTTGATTTAAACAGCAATTCCCTGTATAGAATTTAAAGCTCCCCCCTTTTTAGTTTCATGATATTCTTGTCCATGAGGATGTTGACCTACTACTGTTCAGACTATCCTTTCTGGAAAGCTCAGTGATGAGGCTTAGCCCCTGTTTCTTGGTGACAATAAGTCTCAATTGCTTCATGGGTCAAACCAGACTAGGTCAAGACTTGTGCACATTAAATAGGAAAATTAAAATGAAAAATAAAAAGAATCAAACACTTGAGGGATTTGATTTAATAAGTTTGAGAGTTACATATTTTGTTTGCGTCAATGATGCTGTGAGGCAGGGCAGTCGAATGAGGTGATTTTAGGTCCTTTGTACTTGAGTGACATATATGCTATTTGGTAACAGTTTTCAAAGAAAATTACTGTTTCTTTTAAACAAAAAAGAAATCAAGAGCTTTTTAGAGTGCCGTGGTTGTGATCTCCAGTTGCTGAACGGACATGTGGAAGCCTACACAATCAAAAATGGAGTCCTCATTCAGAAATTGTGCGAACAGGGGCTGTGTGAGTCTGGGCTCTTGAGAGAAATAAAACCAATAGGAAGGATGTAGAGTGTTTTATTATGAGGAATTAGCTCATGAAATTATGTAAGCTGATAAGTCCCAAGATCTGTAGGGGCAAGCTGGAGACCCAGGAGAGCTGATAGAGTAGTTGTATCCCAGTCCAAGGGCCTGAGAACCAGCAGAGCTGAGGTGGAAATTCCATGCTGAGTCCAAGGCCAAGGATAAGAGAAGACCCCTGTCCCAGCTTGAAGACCACCAGACAAAGAGAGAGCATTCTCTCCTCTTCCTTTGCTCTTTTGTTCTGTTCAGGCCTTTAACATTATGAGGCCCACCCACATTAGGAAGGGCAATATGCTTTACTGTCTACTGATTCAAATGTTACTCTCATTCAGAAACATACTCACAGACACATTCCGAATACTGTTTAGCCGAATATCTGGACATTCCATGACCCAGTCAAGTTGACACATGCCATTAACCATCATGAGAGCGCTGCAGAGCCTTAGCTCCATGGGTCTCTTCTACAGTCTCTATTAAAATCCCTGGGAAATAATTTCTTAAAGCTGTACATAGTGCACAGTGGGGTGATGTGATCCTACAAATTGTGATCTTGTAAACAACCTAAAGAAAGAGCTGTTTCAAAGAGGCAGTGTACATTTTTATCTGCTCTGCTTTCCCAACTCATCCCTACTCTGCCAATGTCTCAGACCGTTTCTTATTATAGATTCACAAATTTGAGCAAGGTTGAAACAGTGCCCAGGATTCAAGATAGTCCATGGCTTTACTAATCCTTTCAGTGGGCAATTGGACTCTCCTTCTGTACACATTTGGGAGACACGTTTCCCATGGCAGCAGTTGCTACTGGTCCTGAATTTAATTATTATAAACTCTTGCATCGGTAAGTGTGAATGTAGCTGTACTGGGCCAAGAATACAGCCTTCAGTCTGTGCCCAGGCTTAGAGATCACTGGCACCTTCAGAAGAGAAGGCCTCTTCCTATCACTAGTGTTGCCATTTTGGAAATGTCAATGATTGCTGAGTGTGTCCCATGGAACACTTTGACTCTGGGATATGAAGTGGGAAAAATGTCATTAGCTTTGTAGGTCTCTCTGTATAACATGCATGCTGTTTCTGTCTTCACATCCATATCTCAGGAATATTTTAAGCTGTTTTGGCAACTGAACACATCTTCCACTGACTACAGGATATTAACAGGTTATGTAAACAGAAAACCAGTGAAACGAATTGAAAACAGAAAAATTTAGTCAAACAACCATTTAGAATCTGGGGTGGGGGGGTTGGAGAGACAGTGGACAGCAGGGAATAGGCAATACAATATCAGATAATCAGTTTTTAATTTATTCCCCTCAGTGAATTTATAGGATGTGTGAGCAGGTTTCTATGAAGCCAGCTGACGTGGTCAGTTCAGTCAATTAGCACTGGCTTCTTTTCAGGCTTGTTCTCAGAGGTGCATATAAATTATGCAGGGTTGGCTACAGGCTTTTGGGCAGGTAAAACCTTTGCAAGAAAGCAGTCTCTTTGCCCTCTCAAAATGTGTTATATTTGCAATGCCTAAGGCTGTGCAGTTCTCTGGCACGGTAAGGTTGGAATGGAGATGAAATTCTTTCTAGTTTGAAAACCCCAAACCAACACAATTTGGAGCCAAAAGAGAATGGCCCAGTGATCATGAATCCAGCTGTTACCCTCTTTCAACTAGGCAGAAACTTGAAATGTGAGTAAAAGGGCTGAAACATATACACATTTTCTTGAATGTTTTTAAAACAAAAAGTAATGATTGGTGATTATCCCTCAA
>NW_027773853.1:0-293 GCF_054177405.1 Leptonychotes weddellii | reverse complement strand
TCAGTTGATTTGACCATTGTCTCCAATATAAGACCATGAACATTCTTTGCTGCAGGTTGAGTATCAATTCTTATCAATCATTCTTATCAGTTCCTTTATCTTGTCTGGAACACAAAATGGAAAAACAAATAATAAAAACCACACACTTGATAACATTTTTGAATGTTCATTAGATATTTGTCAAAACATAATTAAATGAGGGTATAATGTATGCCTTGTGTGGGTGTGTGTGAATAACTTTTAAGAAAATGCATAAAAATGATTGTGGATACTAAAGTAATAAACCTATAAAG
>NW_027773852.1:0-293 GCF_054177405.1 Leptonychotes weddellii | reverse complement strand
TATAGAGAGAGAGAACAAGTAGGCAGAGAGGCAGGCAGAGGGAGAGGGAGAAGCAGGCCCCCTGCTGAGCAGGGAGCCTGATGCAGGGCTCGATCCAGGACCCTGGGATCATGACCTGAGCTGAAGGCAGCCGCTTAACCAACTGAGCCACCCAGGAGCCCCTACATCATTAGTTTCTGATGTAGTGTTCCATGATCACTGTTTGCATGATTTCTGACAAGTCTGCTTTAATTCTTATGCTTTTTCCTTTATAGGTCGGGTGCTTTTATCCCCCTTCTAGCTTCTTTCAATAT
>NW_027773851.1:0-293 GCF_054177405.1 Leptonychotes weddellii | reverse complement strand
GTGCCTGGGTGGCTCAGTTGGTTAAGCCACTGCCTTCGGCTCAGGTCATGATCCTGGAGTCCCTGGATCGAGTCCCGCATCGGGCTCCCTGCATGGCAGGGAGTCTGCTTCTCCCTCTGACCCTCCCCCCTCTCATGTGCTCTCTGTCTCTCTCATTCTCTGTCTCAAATAAATAAATAAAATCTTTAAAAAAAAAAAAGAAAAAAAAAAGAAAAATAGATTTAAAGTATTACACCAATGTTAAATTTTTGAAACTGATAAATGAACTATTATTATGTAAGAGAGCACCATGA
>NW_027773850.1:0-293 GCF_054177405.1 Leptonychotes weddellii | reverse complement strand
ATCAATCTTCAGGTGCTGGGGGCTGTGCTGGCCTTTGGTCTGCTTGAGACAGGAAGGAGGTTCAATATTATTTTGAAATTACTATCATTCCCACTGAGAGTCTAGCATGGCAGAGCCTATTTTGCCTTATGGGTATATTACTTATGTGATGCTTAGAAGTTATTATTTTTGAATGGCCCCCAATCAAGCAAATGCGAGGGTTGGCTGAAGGCATTTAACGGACTATTGAGAATTGTGATCTATTTAACTTGATATTATGCAAGTATACTTTTAGCAGATGACTTTTATGTACT
>NW_027773849.1:0-293 GCF_054177405.1 Leptonychotes weddellii | reverse complement strand
TAGGTATTATTATGGTACACATTTTATAAATGAGGAAGGCAAGACTTGGGAGAAGTAATAACAGCTACGAGTATTGTTTACTTCTTTCAGGTCTCACCCACTGGTAAGGAGTATGGTTTACTTCTTTCAGGTCTCATCCACTGGTATTGCTAGATATTTTACCAATTATACTATACTGCAAATCATTTCATGTGTTTAATTTAATGTTGTCTTTCAGAAGAAAAGTTTCTGAGACTGTGGAAGCAAGTTCTTCATTATTTCATTATTCACTACTTTCAGAACAGTTCACAAAA
>NW_027773848.1:0-293 GCF_054177405.1 Leptonychotes weddellii | reverse complement strand
GCCTGGGTGGCTCAGTTGGTTAAGCGACTGCCTTCGGCTCAGGTCATGATCCTGGAGTCCCGGGATCGAGTCCCGCATCGGGCTCCCTGCTCAGCGGGGAGTCTGCTTCTCCCTCTGACCCTCCCCCCTCTCATGCTCTCTCTATCTCATTCTCTCTCTCAAATAAATAAATAAAATCTTTAAAAAAAAAAAAAAGAAAAATCATGGATACTTCCTAACTCTTCCGCTCACCTTTCAGGCTACCAACCAACCCAATGCTTCAAACAGAGTTGCCAAGAACTCCCTGGAGAATG
>NW_027773847.1:0-293 GCF_054177405.1 Leptonychotes weddellii | reverse complement strand
CAAAATCAGAGTAAATGATCTAAACTATAATCTTTCCACATGTATCTTGCCAGGTAGTCAAAAGCAGCCTTGGTTCTTATTAAACAATCAATCATTCCTCAAACATGGATGTCAATGAAGAGTCTTCAGTGGTAACAAGTAAATCATAGCACTGGTAAACCAAAGGAAGGAATATTCTTTTCATTTCATTTAAATGTATGTATAGAAGAGCTTTAGCAAAGTAAATAAGAACTTCAAATAAGAACTTTACCAAGTTACCTTTATGTAAGTAATGAAATTAAGAGCCAAACAGT
>NW_027773846.1:0-293 GCF_054177405.1 Leptonychotes weddellii | reverse complement strand
GCGCGCTCGCGGAAGGCTCCACCAGGCGGATGGAGTCGCAGAGGTTTGCTCACTTGGTGCGCACGTGCAGAAGGGAGACACCGGCCAAATAAGCCGCTTGCTGTCCCCACGTCCAAGTCCCCTCTTGCAGCTCCCTCTGGTCCCCCTCCCTTAGGCTTCCCGCCTGCTCTCCCGGGGTTTTGGATCTTTCCCTGGAGGGATCCCCCGGCAGCAGGGGCAGCCACGGTGGTGCGTGGTGAGCTGCGGGCCACAGCGTGACTGCCACGTGGCCAGGGGTGCTGTTAAGACAACGC
>NW_027773845.1:0-293 GCF_054177405.1 Leptonychotes weddellii | reverse complement strand
GAGGCTGTAAGAAAGTAGGGTCCTCCCTGAGGACATCTAAGGGGAGTGTTTGGGACAGGATCAGCCCTCAGAAGATGAGCTTCTTTTGGAATTTGACTTAAATTCAAGTGCTCTTCATCTGGCTCAGGAACATCAGACCCTGTATTTTGCACATGATCCAAGTCATCTGACCAAGGACGGGTATTATGGACAGGCCTGGGTCCTCCCTGGGGCCATGTTGGTTTTTCACAGCAGAGCATCATTGGCTGTCTGCATGGATAGGCCTGCACTGGGCAGTTCTGTTGTCCCCGGGG
>NW_027773844.1:0-293 GCF_054177405.1 Leptonychotes weddellii | reverse complement strand
TTTTGCCTCCACCCCTGTTCCCCACCTAATGCCATTTTGAAATCCCAGACATTGTATCAATAGCATTTGATTGGTAAATATTTCAGTTCACTTTTTTTTTTTTTTCATTTCAGCAGAATTTGTAAACTCATAGGAATTGGGGATCTGTTCTATTAACCAAAGAGAAATATTTTGGCAATTTGAAAGCTTCCAAATTGCTGTCGTTGATTGACCTTTGTCCTGACCTGGCTGGGTAGCCTGAGCGGTCTTAAGCTGACTGGGGGTTGGAGGGGGGTTAGCCGCTGCATTGCTCA
>NW_027773843.1:0-3730 GCF_054177405.1 Leptonychotes weddellii | reverse complement strand
GTCACTAATTTGTTCTTCTGCCTCACTTACCCTAGCTGTTAGATTATCTAGATTAGACTGGATCTCATTGATAGCATTTTTAAGTTCTGCCAATTCAGCTTTCATTTCTGCCCTCAGAGACTCTATGTTGCCATTAATGGATTTCTCCATTCTAGCTATTGTCTTCACAGTTGCTAGCCTGAATTCCATCTCCGACATCTTGGTTATACCTGCATCCATTTGTAAATCTGCAGCATAAGTCATAATCTCTGAGTCTTTCCTATTTTGGGGGTTCCCCCTTCTAGTCATTCTGTTGGTGGGTGGTTGAGGGAATGTATAAAGTCCAAATTATTGACCAGAACCCAAGCAAGATGCACCTGTTTTCTTGGGACCTTAGGGTTGCTGGCCTCTTGTTTTCCCAGCCTGTCTTCTGGGGGAGGGGCCTGCCGCGCTGCTACTCAGGCAACCCTGTTTGGGCGGAGTTGCCCTGCCCCCCTGTGGCGGGGGATGGGCTCAGCAGGAATCAGTTTTTGGGGCTTTTGTTTTTTGGTGGCTTTTCCTGGCGGCTTTCCGCATCTCTTCCGCGAGTCAGAGCAGAAGAGACCATTTCCAACCCTTTGCCTCAGAGCAGAAATCGCAGTCTGTTCTTCAGTGAGCTCTCCAGGCCACACTCTCTCCGTTTCTGTCCCTGCTGCTATAAACTGCAGCAGCCTGGGGTGTGCACCCCTCCACAGCGCCCCCAGTCCTGCCTCCAGGTCGGGCACGTCGCTGCCCTTTGTGCTTCTAAAACCACCAGCCGCTCCCAGTTCGCCCGCGCACGACCCCACCACTCTGGGTTTCTGTCCCGGGGGCTGCAGTTCGCAGGCGCGACCCCGCCATGCGGGGTTTCTGCCCCGGGGGCTGCCCTAAAGTCCTTTCCCCGCTGCTACCGGTCTGCGAGTCTGTGCCCATCTGCAGCGCGCGAGGCTGTCGCTCCCCGGCGGTGTAGGATTCCCACAGCCAGGTGCCCTCCCGCTGCTGTTTATCCTCCGATATCTGCCCGTGGAATCAGGGCTCCCCGCTTCATACCTCCAAACCAACCGCCTGCGATATTCTGTTTGTAGAGATCCAGATCTTCTTACATCTCAGGCTGGTTTCCTGGGTGCTCAGAGTGGTCTGGTAGATATCCAGCTCAATTCTGGGGACCAGTTGAAATAGGGTCCCCTACTCCTCTGCCATCTTCCCCCCCGTACCTCTGTTTTCCAAGACATCTCAATTTAAGTATGATTCTATATCATTGGGGCGCCTGGGTGGCTCAGTCATTAAGCGTCCGCCTTCGGCTCAGGTCATGATCCCAGGGTCCTGGAATCGAGCCCTGCGTCGGGCTCCCTGCTCCGTGGGAAGCTGGCTTCTCCCTCTCCCCCTCCCCCTGCTTGTGTTCTCTCTCTCGCTGTGTCTCTCTCTGTCAAATAAATAAAATCTTTAAAAATAAAATCTATATCTTTAATACAACTACCAATATAAGAAAAATTTTTCTGGAGTTCAGATTCTTACTGGGAAATGAAAGGCTTTCAAATTTGCACATATTTTAAAATTTAAGTACATTATCTTATACTGATAAATGCTGCTGGCTAATTAACCCTTGGAGACCTTACTTCAAACAGGTTATCACAATTAGCAATGAAGGTGTAAATGTGAATCTAATTAGTCAGCCTGTTTCTCACTTAATGTCATGTCCATATGCTTTGCCTTTATAAACACATTATATGAGAATTAATTTAAAAAAGAAAATTATAGAGGCACCTGGGTGGCTCAGTTTTTTAAGCCTCTTCCTTGGGCTCAAATCATGATCCCAGAGTCCTGGGATTGAGCCCCACATCTAGTCCCCATCTAGCTCCACATCAAGCCCCACATCGGGCTCCCTGCTTCTCCCTCTGCCTGCTCCTTCCCCTGCTTGTGCTCTCTCTTTCTGTCAAATAAATAAATAAAATCTTTAAAATAGAAATAAAAAAGAAAATTATAAAATATACCATATCTTCCTGACTCTGTTATTTTTTAAAGTAAGGAAGTCTGTGTGTGGAAAAAAAAGACTTGAAGGAAATGTAAATTGATTTTCTTCTTTGGTGGGTGAATTGATTTTCTTCTTTATGCTTTTATGTATTTTATGCATTTGCTACATAAAGGAAATATTTCTCTATAATCAGAAAATATTTAACTTTCAAAAAGGAAATTAAAAATGCCAGCTCAGTGGTTTCTAGTGATCTGACAGGTGGTGCCAAAGGTACACAATGAGGAAGAGCCCACCTTAATACCCACCTTTGGCCTTGGGATTGTGCCTTGACTTCCTTAATTTAATATCTGTCTCTCGTGTGTTATTAACTAAAATCTTAAGGCTGTTTTTTTTGTAGCCTTAAAGTAACAACTACTCTTTGTTACCACCACAAAAGTCATTCCAGTTCAATAAATATTTATAAAGTGCTGCCATGTTCTGTTTATCAGGTAATTAACATTTTTCCTGTGTTTACCTAGCAAGACTGTTTATATAAATTAACTTGCACTCTTTCTTGCATTATACTTTATATACTTATTTTTCTGTATCTACATCTTTGAATGAATCTCCAGTTTCTGAAGATTTTTATTCAAAGGTCAAATTATCAAAGAATTTCTGTTCTGGACATATTACTCTCTATGATGGTTCTCAATTTTTATTTTTATTGTTATAATTTATAAATCTTTCATCCTAAACTTTCTCTAAATAGTTAGTAATATTCGTATCTTTGATTTACACTGTCTAGACTTGTCAAATGTAGACTGTCTCTAGTCTAATACAGTAGCCTTTTAGCTACATGTGGCTATTATAATTTGAAATAAATTTCTTTTTTTATTTAAAAGTCATGTTTTTTCTTTTATTTGTATTTAAATTATAAAAAACATTAGGTTAAATAATTGATTACTTTTCATCTTTAATGTATGAAGTTCTTGGTACATAGTAATAAAGTTAAATGTTTCCTGAATGTTTCTGAATAGATATAAGGTGAAATGTTAAAGAGGAAAATAAAGTTTTTTGTCCTTTCTTCTTTTAAACTATTTCTAGCTTTTCTAGAATTATCTGTTTTGATAATCTCTCTTCTTTAGACAGGGACAGGGTTTTATTTTAGTGAGGACTGATAAGCATAAAGTTCAATAATTGTCGCCCCCCCACAGAAAGTTAGACTAATTGCATTATCTATGGTCACCAAATAACAAGATAGTTTATCATAAAAATATTTAATTTCATATGTGTTTGTTGAAAATAACCTCACGAATAAGATTTTCTATTGGATGAATTCCAAATTTTCATCACCAGATGGATATTTTTACCAAGAAATTTATATTACATAAAAATTTAAATGCAATAATTATAAAAGCCATAGCATATTATCACACTAGAGTGATATCTGTTAACAAAATTCATTTGTGTATTGAAAAAATATTTGCATGTCATAAGTCCAGTGATATATTCATTGAAGATTAGCACATTGCATGGATTCACATAAAACATCTCCTAATTCTTAGTAAACCCAAAAGGGCAGGCTGATTAAATGAGAAAGATATAGCAATAGCAAGCAGTCATCTGTTTGCTTACATTCAGTAGTGATGTTATTTTTTTTTATTCTTATGTTAATCCCCATACATTACATCATTAGTTTTAGATGAAGTGTTCCATGATTCATTGTTTGTGCATAACACCCAGTGCTCCATGCAGAATGTGCCCTCCTCAATACCCACCACC
>NW_027773842.1:0-293 GCF_054177405.1 Leptonychotes weddellii | reverse complement strand
GCTTTTAAAAAAAGGGGGGTACTAAAACACCACTCTTTTCCCTGGTCCAATGAAAGTGTCACCAATATAGAATATTTCTACTTGGAATGTTTTCAGATATGAGATGCACACCTTGTGTCTTTTAAATCACCATCTATCCTTAAGCTTAAGACAATGATAAAATTACTTGAAAAGACAAAAACTTAAAAATTTTTATAAGGACAAGAATCTTCCCCTAATGAACAGGAAAGCAACTTTATAATGACCTTCTAAAAAGTACACTAAAATTGTCATACTGTATAGATTTTTTAAAG
>NW_027773841.1:0-293 GCF_054177405.1 Leptonychotes weddellii | reverse complement strand
AATTTAGTGTTGTAAAACAATAAGCATTTTATATGATAGTTTCCATGGGTCAGGGATTCAGTAGCAGCTTAGCTGAGTGATTCTAGCTCTAGATTCTTACGGGAGCAAGGTGTTGGCTGGGGCTGTAGTCATCTGAAGGCTTGACTTGGGCTAGAAGATCCATTTCCAAGATGGCACACTTACATAGCCCTGGTTATAGTAGACAGGAACCTTCAGATCCTCTCCATGAGGACCTCTCAGTGAATTGCTTTACTGTTCTCATGACCTGGTGGCTGCCTTTTCCCAGGGTAAGC
>NW_027773840.1:0-293 GCF_054177405.1 Leptonychotes weddellii | reverse complement strand
GAACCACTATGTAGCCTTTTCAGGCTGGCCACTTTCACTGAGTAAGATGCATTTAAGGATTTTTCAAGTCTTTTTTGTGGCTTGAGAACTCATATCTTTTTATCACTAAGTAATGTTCCCTTGTGTGGATGGACCAGTTCATCACCTCCTCTTTGGAGGGATAAGGCATGCTTTTAAAAGTTTCCCATTTGGGCGCCTGCGTGGCTCAGTTGGTTAAGCGACTGCCTTCGGCTCAGGTCATGATCCTGGAGTCCCGGGATCGAGTCCCGCATCGGGCTCCCTGCTCGGCAGGG
>NW_027773839.1:0-293 GCF_054177405.1 Leptonychotes weddellii | reverse complement strand
TATTGAACGGAGCACTGGGTGTTATACGCAAAGAATGAATCATGGAACACTAATGATGTAATGTATGGTGATTAACATAACATAATAAAAAAAGAAAGATCAAGGTAACTGGGTTCTAGACCTGAAACTTAGGTGCTTTGTGACTTTTGTCATTCAATTTAAACTTTTGGGGCTGTAATTTCATCACTTGTATGTTCTGAAGCACAGCCTACTAACAGGTACTAAAAGCTTGCAGAAGTCAAAACATCTGGAATTCTGGTTCTGTGATCTATGTAAGTTTAAGCAAATTTCTA
>NW_027773838.1:0-293 GCF_054177405.1 Leptonychotes weddellii | reverse complement strand
AGAGCAACCTATACCTTCAACGCCATCCCGATCAAAGTTCCAATGACCTTTTTCAAAGTGCTGGAACAAACAATCCTAAAATTTGTATGGAATCAAAAATGACCCTGAATCACCAAGAAAATGTTGAAAAAGAGAAACAAAGCTGGGGGCATCACGTTGCTGGATTTCAAGCTATATTACAAAGCAGTGATCACCAAGATAGCATGGTACTGGCACAAAAACAGACATATAGACCAATGGAACAGAATAGACAGCCCAGATATGGACCTTCAACTCTATGGGCAAATAATCTT
>NW_027773837.1:0-293 GCF_054177405.1 Leptonychotes weddellii | reverse complement strand
GCACTGGGTGTTATGCACAAACAATGAATCATGGAACACTACATCTAAAACTAATGTTGGAATGTATGGGGATTAACATAACAATAAAATATTAAAAAAAAAAAAAAGAAAGAAAACTATTCCTGCCTTTTTCAATTTTCCAATCAGTGTGCATTTAACCTGATTCCAGCTCCATTGTTCACCTGATGGCTTATAACCAAAGTGTAGGTATAATTTCTTATAACCGTGAAAAGCTTCTGTAGGATTGCCTGGTCATTTGAAACTGAGCCTATAAACTGGAACAGATGTCCAAG
>NW_027773836.1:0-293 GCF_054177405.1 Leptonychotes weddellii | reverse complement strand
CTGTCTGTGTCTGCGCCGGCGGCTACCGATAAAGTTGTTGTTCTGCCAACATGGCGGCGCCCATGGTGACTGTCCGGGCCGCGTTGCCATAAAAGTGGAAACAGAAGCGTGAGAGCCGCAGGCCAGAGCCTGTGAGCAGGTAAACTTCAGCCCGGGGCTCAGCGGGACGAGAGACTTCTGGAGTGGAGACCTCTGCCCCCGGGTCGGGAGGTTCCGACTTGATGGGGGCAGGAAGGGAAGGTGCGGGCTGGGTTAAGGTGGTCCCGGAGCCGTGCGGTTTCTGACCTGGAAGT
>NW_027773835.1:0-293 GCF_054177405.1 Leptonychotes weddellii | reverse complement strand
CCCGATGTGGGGCTTGATCCCAGGACCCTGGGATCATGACCTGAGCCGAAGGCAGACGCTTAACGACTGAGCCACCCAGGCGCCCCTGAAGTCATATTTCTAAGTCAGGGTGCTTCAGTTTGAAAGCCAGACTTATATTCACCAAGTGTTGATTTCGATGCTTTTCAGGAAGGTCCATTTCAGCTTTCCCCTGCAAACAGGAATATCACTTAACTCCATGTTGTGTGTATTCTTTCCCTGCCTCTCACCTGGTGGGAAACAAACCTTCACTTGCCACATCTTCTGCAGGAACC
>NW_027773834.1:0-293 GCF_054177405.1 Leptonychotes weddellii | reverse complement strand
ATAGGGTTTAATAATCAGTTTGTTGGTAGGCAATTTTAGAACAGAGAGTTGCTAAACATTTGTGGGGACCTCCATTTGCCAGGCATTGGCAGACACTTTATGCAGTCAGAGTATATCAGGACATCAAGTAGATAGTAGTACTAGATTGTGACCCTTAGAATGATTGCCATGTATTGCCTAGAATTGTAATTTAGAATCTGTCTTTCCGAAAGACATGTATCATATGACCTCACTCATATGAGGAATTCTTAATCGCAGGAAACAAACTGAGGGTTGCTGGAGTGGGGGGTGGG
>NW_027773833.1:0-293 GCF_054177405.1 Leptonychotes weddellii | reverse complement strand
CTGAGCCACCCAGGTGCCTCAGATGTACGTAAATCTTTCTTAAAAAGCCTTTGTCAGTTTTATAATCCAGGACTTTCCCAAGGATGACCCCTGGGGGAGATAGCACCCCCCTGTCCCTGTCTCTGGGGGAGGGTAGGAGCCTAACTTTGATCTCTTGGAGACCCAGCCCACGCTCAGACAGGAGCAAAGCCATCTGAGATGGCCCAGTGCAGGCCCAGTGCCATCCGATGCCTATGACCTGTCCTAGCGGAGCTCAGCCCAAACCACTGGCCCACAGAATGAGGAGCAAATAA
>NW_027773832.1:0-3730 GCF_054177405.1 Leptonychotes weddellii | reverse complement strand
AGACATACAAATGGCTAACAGACACATGAAAAAATGTTCATCATCATTAGCCATTAGGGCAATCCAAATCAAAACCACACTGAGATACCACCTTACACCAGTTAGAATGGCCAAAATGGACAGGGAAAGAAACAACAAGTGTTGGAGAGGTTGTGGATAAAGGGGAACCAACCCTTTAAAAACCCTCTCACAGAAACATCCAGAATGATGTTTATCTAAATATCTGGGTGCCACAGCCCAACCAAGTTAAAACATAAAAGTAACCATCACACCTTCCTGTCTTCTCTAACCATGAATGTGTCTATTGGCTTCTCCCTTACTCCCTTACCTTGTTGTGTAACTATCACACCTGCTTTGTTAATGGTAAAGTTTGTATCACTCCTGCAATCTGCTTCCTCTACTCCTGAAACTGTTCCGCAACACTGAAGAAAACCACACACCTGGATATAATGGCACTACAAGTTAGTGGTCTCCAGCTTTAGGGAGGTCCTCAGGGCTGCTTGGGTGTGTGTCCCTGGCCAATTCCCTCTCCATTCCCACAGAGACTCTTTCAGACCTCTACAGTTCTAGAGACTCCCTTACACATCCCTGTCTCTTTCTCTCTCAGCAGATGAACTTACCTATTACTGTGCAGTGAAAATTGTGGGTTTTAAACATGAACCACCTCAACTTGCTGCTCTTCCTCCCTGTCTGAACCATCTGAATAATCTTGGCCTGCCCACATATGAGAATGTTGGAAGCAGATTAGGGGCCAACAAGCATATACATTTTGTCTTCAGAATTCATCCAGGGTGACTGTGCCTCTAACCCCCTACCCAGGACTCTTTGAAGGTCATGACCACCTGCTTTCTGATTTCACCTGCCCCCTCCATGGTAGTCCATTCCATCTTTCAACTTGCCTCACCTACTAAATGCCCACTTTGAACTCCTCTCTCTGATGTAACAACTCAGGGTGGTGAATCCAAATAGGATTTAGAAATGGTAGGACATGGTATCTGGATGTGGTTGGACAGATGGTACCAGTCATGGAGACATGGCAATAGGAAGAGGAACAGGGTGTTTTAGAAGGAAGATGATAAATGAGTTTGGCCACAGTAAGTCTCAGGTGCCTATGGAACATGTATAACCACTATGACTTCATAAAGGGTTTTTATTAGGCCTGACTTATTCCCTCCCTCCAGGCCATGTGAGTTCATTTTTTATCTTATAGTTCACTAAAATAAAAGGAACGATGTTGATCACCTAAGCCTAGTTGTTTAAACAAGAGGGGATTTATTATGTGTAACTGAAAAGACCCTTGTTACAGCAGGAATACCTTGCATACATCAAAGAGAGGTCCCAGCGCATGCCAGCATCAGCAATCTGTCAGTCTCTGTACTGTAATCTTTTTGTCATCTTTGCCTAACTGTGGATTGTCTGAAGTTCATCCCAGACCCTGGTGAGCTTATAGGGAGTAACTCTAAAGTTATCCACCACCAGTTTTATTGTTTGGGTCAAGTGTGTAGTCTCTGCAGAATTATTAAATCAGGCTCCTCAAAAAGACCTCTGTTTGTTTATTCATCAGTTCCTCTAAGCATGTCATATAATTGCCATCAAGGGGGGAGGGTGGTGAGGACGGTCCTAATTGCACTGCAGGCGTTTGGGAGGGTCTGGAATTGTCAGCTGCTATTTGCAGCTTTGGTTGGCATTAGAAGCAGGCATGAAAGAAAACACATGCTGAGACATCTCTTGAGTCTATCTCTAGACTGAGAACCTGGCTCATTCCCACATAAAGACCCACTTTTTTTTTTTTTTTAAGACCCACTTTTAAAAGGCTATTTTGTGTTCATGATGGCAAATGCCAAGGGTGTGTGTGTGTGCGAGTATGTGTGTTTGTGCACGTGTGCACTTGAATGTTGAGCCTTTGAAACAAGCCTTGTAGACCTCTATACCATCAGAGTGTTAGTATCAGAAAGGCAGTTCTGTGTCTGGCCGGAATCTCAGAAAGGAGGCTGGGCTGCAGACAGAGTTTTGGAAGTCATTATATGCCAGTGGAAGTTGAAACATTTTGTTCTTTCTTAGATATCCTTTACATCCTTCAACCCCCAGATTCCTTAATTCCAGCATTAGAAATTTATATTCCCCTTAACTATACAAAAAATCAGCAGACATGTAACTCTTTAAAATAAAGGTATTGTGATTTTTTTTTCCCCCTGTCATCACACAGTTGTAAACACCGCTGGTGTAGGGTCTAAATAATCGTGTTAGTAGAAAAATAAAGGGAGAAAACATTGTAAAATTTTAAAAGAAGAACATTCAAAACTATTTTTATTAATTTCAGAAAGATTGGAGAGTGAAGACAGATCCTCTTAATGTCTTACAAGAATGAAATCCTTGAAGGGTTTATAATCACCGAAAAGGTATCAATAGAATGTATAGAAAAATGGACAAATCAGTTGTTCTACTTCTTAAATACTGAAGCACATCTAACGGTGCACCCAAGTACAGAATTACAGAGGAGCAGATGAATGAATGAATGAAAGAACGAACGAATGAGTCAGTAAATTCTCCTTGAGAGTAAGTTAAGCTCATTGGGATATCCCTTATCTTCCTAACCTACTTACAAGTCAATGGATGATGTGCCTTTAGTACCTGAGGGTCTCCCACTACTCCTAAACCAAAAGTAAAAAAAGATAGATTCAATGTCCCTATTAATTTATTAATTAACTTTGCATTATTTCATCAAGTGCCACCAAGAAATTGCTGTCAGTCAGTCACTTTTCTTTTTCTTCTTCTCTAATGTACAGAGCGGCTCCAAATAATACATGCTTTTCATTCATTCTCTGTGTCAAATCTGCAGGAAAGGTGGCGTCCCAGGGCCAGGGGACCAGTCTTTCAAGATTGGTGGCGGTAGATCTTACACCGATGAAACCAAATATGTTTTGCTGAGAATATTGATAAAACCATTCATTTTTACTGAGGGCTGTTCACACTGATAGATGGTCAAAAACAAGAAGCAAAATAAATATGGATGATCCTGGTATTACTGCCTCTGACACTTTTTTTATTACTTTAATATTTTTCTATACAGTCTATAGGTGTGGATGAGTGCCAGACTGCATTTAATTTTCCTATGCCTCCTGGAATTGTGGTTGTGAGTTTTATGTACTAATTCCTAAAGGAAAAGATATTTTTCTATATGAAGATGTGGGGTTTCACCTTGACAATATGATTGCTGCTTTCTAAATCTGTTAAACTTTAACAGATGTGTGTCTAATGAGATAAGCAGATTAATTGAAATATAGAATTATTAAAACCTTCCTAAAACAAAATTTTTATAATTCCCTGCCTTAATAAATTATATTCAGTATAGTCTATTTACCTTCCTTTGATTAATCTAGATTTTGTCATGCTTCAGGCTATAAATAATCATTTCTGCTTCTACTGTAATATGTATGCATATATAGAAGGAGAAAGCAAGTCCCCTCTCTTTATTTCTAGGATGTAGCCTCAGAATTGCATTTAAAACAACAACTAAAATCCTTTCCATCCAGAATGAAGCGGGGGAAATCGGAGGGGTAGACGAACCATGAGAGACGATGGACTCTGAAAAACAAACTGAGGGTTCTAGAGGGGAGGGGGGTGGGAGGATGGGTTAGCCTGGTGGTGGGTATTGAGGAGGGCACATTCTGCATGGAGCACTGGGTGTTATGCACAAACAATGAATCATGGAACACTTCATCTAAAACTA
>NW_027773831.1:0-293 GCF_054177405.1 Leptonychotes weddellii | reverse complement strand
TTATCTGCAATTCTAAGTTTTGTTGTATATTCAGGAAAATTGAGATAACAGATTTTAAGGTGTTGGTTCCATTAGCAATAGAAGAATTTAAAAATTCAATAACATAATTCAAGAAATCTAGCTAATTTCAATAATGTTTGATGTTTTCCGATCCAATTCATAGACTCAAAATAAATCTTTGTAAAGTTCATCTACATAGTGTGAAAGACCTGATATTTTATGAATGTTACTTTAATTTAGCTAAAAATTAAACAATGAATTTGATAAGTTCTTTATAGATTTTGGATACTAGC
>NW_027773830.1:0-293 GCF_054177405.1 Leptonychotes weddellii | reverse complement strand
TCTCCATTTAGTTGAGATTCTGTTACCTATCTGATAGAGCGCTTGTTTCCTCTGCCTGGGAAGGGATGTGCATTTAGCTCTTGATAGGTTTTATACGGTATCCCCTGGCAGAGGGGATGGATGCCAGCCTCCAGACTCTTCATTTCTCTTAGCTGCTGCCAAGTTTCCAAGTCAAGTTTCCATGCTCGCTGGTCTCGCCGGGAAGCAACCCCTTCCAATGTTGCTGATCTAATCCAGCTCATACAAGGGAATGAGATTAATTGGAGATCTCTGACCCCAGATTCTCCTGTTGC
>NW_027773829.1:0-293 GCF_054177405.1 Leptonychotes weddellii | reverse complement strand
GTTTTACCTTCTCAAGTAGAGACTATAAAACAAATGGAGGACAGTCTTCTATAACCCAGGGATCATGTAAACTGATGTTTCTAGGGCAATTTGGAAAGCTATCAAGAACCTTATAAAGTGGATCCTCTCTGGCCCACCAGTTCCACTTCCTGGAATATCAAGTAAGGACATGTGGAAAGATTTAGCTAAAAAAAAAAAAGTGCTTCACAAAATTATTTATAGTGATGAAAAATTGGAAATAACTTTAATGACCACTGGACACAGTGGTAAATTCACTGGGTGGAATATTATGC
>NW_027773828.1:0-293 GCF_054177405.1 Leptonychotes weddellii | reverse complement strand
GAGGGAGAGGTAGGGCACGGATGCCCACGAATACACCACAAATAGGAAGAAGATAAAGGGAGTTCATTCAAATTGTTAGCGACCTTTTGGCTTCCAACATGTATGGCGATTACAGGTCTAATAACAATAGGTTTAATTTTAACTTATTTTTTTTTTATCAAAATACCCCTAAGGTGGGCTCCCTGTTCGGCAGGGAGCCTGCTTCTCCCTCTGACCCTAACCCCTCTCATGTGCTCTCTCTCATTCTCTCTCTCTCAAATAAATAAATAAAATCTTTAAAAAAAAAAAAAAAA
>NW_027773827.1:0-293 GCF_054177405.1 Leptonychotes weddellii | reverse complement strand
AAGTAAGAACTTTTCTCTGGAGAAGGCGGGCAGACAAGAGAACCTATTTGTCGACTCCTGTGAGTGATGGGCTCTGAAAGAAGGCAGCCCTGGCGGGTCTTAAGACAGGCCTTCTGGGGGCGCCTGGGTGGCTCAGTCGTTAAGCGTCTGCCTTCAGCTCAGGTCATGATCCCAGGGTCCTGGGATCGAGCCCCGCATCAGGCTCCTTGCTCCGCGGGAAGCCTGCTTCTCCCTCTCCTACTCCCCCTGCTTGTGTTCCCTCTCTCGCTGTGTCTCTCTCTGTCAAATAAGTA
>NW_027773826.1:0-293 GCF_054177405.1 Leptonychotes weddellii | reverse complement strand
TCAGAGGGAGAAGCAGACTCCCTGCCGAGCAGGGAGCCCGATGCGGGACTCGATCCCGGGACTCCAGGATCATGACCTGAGCCGAAGGCAGTCGCTTAACCAACTGAGCCACCCAGGCGCCCTACACCTTTATTGTCTTTTCATGATGTAAGAATAGAGATATCCGTTATAATCTAAGCATTGTTATTTGTTTGTTATATTTTCTTTCTAATTTTATCCTAGACAGATACAATCTAGCATCATTTTCCAGAGTTAACAAATCATTCTAACACAGTTACTTAAATGAATTATTT
>NW_027773825.1:0-293 GCF_054177405.1 Leptonychotes weddellii | reverse complement strand
GGGAAGGCTTTGGGAAGGGACTGGCGTAGGGCGGGAATGTCCTCGTTTCACGTTTCTGGCCGACACGCTCTTGTGTGGTTTCAATGTCACTCAGTGTATGCTTGAAGACGATTAATCAGCGCCTCAGTAACTGGGCTCAGCTCCAGGCTGGCCGAGGTAATTACCTGTTTAACTTGTCCAGCTGCCAGAGCAGATGTTGTGGGCCGTGTCTGGACAGGGAGGAGCTCCCGCGACAGCAAACCGGAGCCTTTACAGGTCGAGCCCAGCTGAGACGGTTTTGCGGTCCTGCTTTG
>NW_027773824.1:0-293 GCF_054177405.1 Leptonychotes weddellii | reverse complement strand
TGAAAATCAAGGCGGACACAATTTGTGTACTTCTTCACAGATCTTATACCTCAATAAAACTGACATTAAATTCTCTGCTTTCCCACACCTTACAAATCACTTGATGTCATTAAGCATTGCAATTTTGAGGCCACACTTTTGGTTGTGAAATGGTTCTCAATGTAATTTTAATAGGCGTTTCATGGTTAAGAGTGTATTAGTTTGTAGGGCTACCATAACAAAATACTGCACACTGGGTGGCTTAACCACTAGAAATGTATTCTTTGATGATTTAGAGGGTGAGAAGTCTGAGA
>NW_027773823.1:0-293 GCF_054177405.1 Leptonychotes weddellii | reverse complement strand
TCCCACACCCCACCCTCCAGCAGCCCTCAGTTTAAGAATTCCTCATATCATAAATAAAAAAAAAATAAATAAAAAAAATAAAAACATATAGTGGAAAAAAAAAAAGAATTCCTCATATCAGTGAGGTCATATGATACACGTCTTTCTCTGATTGACTTATTTCGCTCAGCATAATACCCTCCAGTTCTTTGTTTTTGAAATCAATAGAAGAGAGAGATTAACTTTTGTCTTTGTGTTTAAAATTGGATACACCCTAAATGATGCTGGCAGAGAAAAAGGATACCCTCCTTCTG
>NW_027773822.1:0-293 GCF_054177405.1 Leptonychotes weddellii | reverse complement strand
TCACTGGCCGCTCTGTTGCCCCCGGCCTGGTTTCTCACATGTTGGTGGTCACCACCTGAAGGTCTAAATGTCCCCCGTTGGTTTGCTGTCCACCCCTCCTTCTGCAAGAGCGCGTGCAGTGCCTTATGGACTCACATGCCTGGGGGTGCCTGGCACACCGCACTTGCTCACCAGAGAACCGTCAGAGCGCATGGCCACACGGGGTCTTCCCGAGCTCTGCACTGGTGCTGGGGGAGGGGGTGGTCACAGTAGCGTCCCCTTGCTCCCTGCCTTCCAGGAGCCTGCAGTTTGTG
>NW_027773821.1:0-3730 GCF_054177405.1 Leptonychotes weddellii | reverse complement strand
ACTCCCGAACATAAACAGTTTTTTATATCAATCCTTAATCCCCCCTTCTTCAGAAAATTAGTGACTATTAATCAGTGTGGCCAAGAAAATCGTTTCCATTGTGGACAATCTCATTTTTCTCCTCCTACATCTTGCCAATGTAATTTCAGGTATCTCAAAGATCCTTATGCCATACATGTCATATTGTCTCTGTGTCATGATTGGTAAGAGCAGAACATAAATCCTTGGTATTGCCCATTCCCATACCTGTTGAGGGCTTTGTACTACACTCATTTGCAGCTCTTTACAGAGGCTTTATCTACTTACCAGAGAATGCTTGGCCCATGCTCAGGGAAGTTCAGAGATGGCAGAGATGATGTCTCAAGAGGAGCCCTCAACCACTGATGAAGGGGAAGTTGGTAAGTAAATAGCACAGTCCCTTCACTCCCAGGGAAACAATGTGAGGTGTGTCCTGCACTAACTCCCAGAGGTCCCCAGCAGGACTGAGCCCTTCTTTGTCACTGTAGCAATCTTTTCCTTAGAATACTGGCTTCCTTCCCCAACGTAGATAAGAAGCCACTTTAGAAATAGTGTTTACTAGGTGATACTATGGAGATTTGTCCCCTCCACTCTGCAGAGAAGAGCACCAGCCCCTAACTCACATTCCACTAGGATGGCTTCTGCTTATTTCTTCTGTGCATCAGCTCTCCCTAACTTGGGTATCCTCCCTAACAAGGTCTATACTCCGCACACTGCCGCAAAATTAGGGGCATTTTAAAAACCTTGGGGCAAGAAGACACACTGTCCTGTCTGTGTCCAAGATCACAATGGATTCCTTTCTGCCTTGACCACTGAGCTGCCCTTTGCAGCTCCAATTACTCCTTCCTCTCCAAAAGGCCGTTCATTTCTAGGGTTACTATTCAGTCATACCATGTCCCTTTGCCCACCTCTGCCCAAGTAAGCATTTACCATCTTTTTCTTCTGATAAGCTACACATGCACACACTTTTATTTTATTTAATAAATGTATTCATTTCTTATCGCTGCTGTACAAATTACCATAAACTTAGTGGCTTAAAACAAAACAAAATTATTATCTTACAGTTCTGAAGTCAGAAAGAGTCTCCCAAGGCTAAAATCAAATAGTTGGCTGGGTTGCATTTCTTCTGGAGACATAAGGGAAAACCAGTTTTCTTGCCTTTCCCAGCTTCCAGAGACTACATGTCTTCCTTGGCTTATGGCCCCATCCCTCTATTTTCAAAGCCAGCACTGTCAGGCTGAGTCCTTCTCGTGTTGCCATCTTTCCGATTCTTTCTCTCCCATTTCCCTCTTCCACTTGTAAGAACTCTTGGGATTAAATTGGGCCCACCCAGATATCTCAAGGTCAGCTGACTAGCAACTTTAATTCCATTTGTGACCTTAATTCCCCTTGCCATATAACCTAACATATTCACACTTTCTGGGGATTAAGATGTAGACATCTTTTGGGAGGGGAGGCATTATTCTACCTATCACAATAAGTTTTTAAAAATGCTAATTATGTTACCTACTGCTGTTAGGCCTAAAATAAATTATTGTAGATACTGTGTATAAGGATTACCCCACTTACTCTAGAAATAACATATGTCTCAAACATTGAATACTATCCTTGTGGGGTGACAGCACCAGTAGTTGCCATCGTTGAAAACCTGTGATGTGTCAGGTATCTGATGGACTAAGCAATGTTTAATAGCTACAGCTTAGCCTTCAGAATCAGGCGGCTCTCAATCTGATTCAGTGCTTTGCCACCTACTGAGTGGATTTGACTCTGGACAAGTTGATTAACCCCGCTGACTCTCATTCAATCAAGTGTTAAAGAAACAATATACCTCTTTCAGTGATGAGTCGATCATTTTGTTATTTTAATAGCTGACACCAGAATTCTTCATTAAAGGTCTGTCATTGTTAGGAAAAATGAGAATATTTGGTTACATAGAGGACCACCACAAAATTCCTTTTAACCTTTCAAAAATTATAACAAAATGACAGTTAAAAAATTTGCATGTTATTAACCTATAACAGAGAATGAGAAAGAAATAGTGAGAGGAATTATTTCAGCAAATATTTGAGAAAGAAAAAGTAGATGGAGGAATGATAAGGGACATACAGCATATAGGAAGTTAAAGCCTATGTCACATCACAGGGCACCAAAACAGAAGCCACCCAATTTACCTGACAATACACCTGGAAGCTCAGCTTCAGCCTCCACAATCAGTCAGCACTACAAGAATAGGAATGAGCTGGGGTGGACATGAAGAAATAAAGACCTACATTCATAGCAAAGTGGACACATGGGACTTTCCCACCAAGCTTCCCTTTCTTTCTCTGTGCAGCCAGGCAAACTTATTCTTAACCTCAGCTATGTGAGAGATAGGATATGTTTTCCTCTGGAGAAATGGGGTCAATAAGGTTCCTAATGTGGGAACAACAGGCATACAGAAAATCGGATGATTCACGATACTGAAAAACCAGAAATTATGTATACGCTCACATCCTCAACTGTAGGTCTCTTATAACTCTATCACCATCAGGAAGAAAACTACAGAATTTTTGTGTAGTGTAGCTAAACTTTACACATTCTGACCTTTGGGTAACTCTCAATGAAATAACTGGCTCTATATTAGAGATCATCAGACGACAAGTCCATTCACCCTAAATGGAACTTCTGATTGGAATTTTAGTGACAAATTTTTTTTTCTTTTTTTAAAGATTTATTTATTTATTTTAGAGAGAGAGGGAGAAAAAGCACAAGGAGGAGAAGCGAAGAGGGGGAGAGAATCTCAAGCAGACTCCATGTTGAGCTCAACCAACTATAGGACCCAGGCGCCCCTGGTGACAAAATTTTAAATATAAATGGAATGCCAAAAATTACCAGACATTTGAGGAAAGTCTCCAAAGTTCAAACAAACAGAAAAAAAAAAAAAAAAAAAGATAAAAGGCAATGATGAAAGGGACGCCTGGGTGGCTCAGTCATTAAGTGTCTGCCTTCGGCTCAGGTCATGATCCCAGGGTCCTGGGATCAAGTCTCGTATCGGGCTCCCTGATCGGCAGGAAGCCTGCTTCTCCCTCTCCTGCTCCCCTGCTTGTGTTCCCTCTCTCATTGTGTCACTCTCTGTCAAATAAATAAAATCTTAAAAAAAAAAGGCAATGATGAAGAAAGTTAACACCACATATAAATGTGTGTTTTTATAGAAAGACATTAGTCTTTCCATAAAACTAGAAAATGATGCATTGAAAAATGTATTAAATTAAATTTAAAAAGAGCTCTTGAAAATTAAAGATACTATAACAGATTTTTTTTTAATGAAAAGTGAAGATGGAAGTTAAAGTTGAGAAATCCACGAAAGTAAGTTAAATGTTATATTTTAACATTTGGGAAAAATACTAGTGTTTGACAGCTTTACTGGAACTTTTAAAAAATGGAAAATGGAGAATATAAATAGAATAATAAAACAGTAAAATAACAGAGTAAATTTGGGAAGGAAGAATCATAGTATACAAGTAGGCTCAACAGCAAATAATACTTAACTATTCAATAATGTGGAAACTGAGTGGTGAGTTAATTAAGTATGTGCTAAACTATACTGAGAGAACAGCATGAAGACACACATATGTATGTGGGGGGAGGACGGGAGAGGGTGTTAAGAGTGATAAATCCTGGGGCGCCTGGGTGGCTCAGTTGGTTAAGCGACTGCCTTCAGCTCAGGTCATGA
>NW_027773820.1:0-293 GCF_054177405.1 Leptonychotes weddellii | reverse complement strand
ACAGACCCGTAGCATCGCGAAAGAACTTTAGGGCAGCTCCCGGGGTGGAAAACCAGACTGGTGGGGTGGCGCGCACGCGAACGGCAGCCTCTGAGACGGAAACCCGGTTGCGCCGGGGTCGTGCCGGTGAACCGTAAGGCCCGGGGGTGGAAACCCCAAGTGGCGGAATTGCGCCCGCGTGCGAATTGGGAGCGGCTGGCGGTTTTAGAAGCACAAAGGGCAGAGACGTGCCCTGACCTGGAGGCAGGACTGGGAGCGCTGCGGAGGGGCGCACAACGCAGGACGCTGCAGTT
>NW_027773819.1:0-293 GCF_054177405.1 Leptonychotes weddellii | reverse complement strand
CTGACTTTGAGCAATCGGTTATCCCCATTGTATGGATGAAGCACAGAGAGGTTTACCAACTTTGCCAGGGTCACAGAGCTGGGAAGTGACAGATCCAAATTTCAAACCTTTTCAGTCTGACTACAGAGAGGGTATTTCTGCCAATGGTTTACAATGCCTCTCGTTAAATACTGATCATTTTACATCATTATTATCCGAGTGGTTATAATTTCTGGTTTCACTGGCAGGATATAATTACTTATTTAACTTATTCATTTGTTTAAAAAGTGTTGTGGGGGGTGGGAGGGATGGGG
>NW_027773818.1:0-293 GCF_054177405.1 Leptonychotes weddellii | reverse complement strand
CTCCGCCATCTTGCTGTGCCTCATTCCCAGAGCCTTTTGGTGGTTGGTGTTGAAAGTATTTTCTGGAGGTGAATTTAGTTTTGATGGAAACCTCGGGAGGATGAAGCCTGGCCACTCCCTACGAACCCACACAGAGCCTGTGCCCCTGACCAATATGGCAGTGCCCCCGGACTGACAGTTTTAAAGTACTATCCACAAACAGAGGTCAGTTTTCTCATGAGTGGTGTGGTATTGATATAATTTATTATTTTTTCCTTCTCTTCCAAGCGGCCTTCTTAATCTAGGCTTTCTAA
>NW_027773817.1:0-293 GCF_054177405.1 Leptonychotes weddellii | reverse complement strand
CCTGAGATCATGACCTGAGCCGAAGGCAGACGCTTAATGACTGAGCCACCCAGGCGGCCCTCAAGTAGTTTTTTTTTTTCATGTCTTTTCCAGGTTATATAGTTGTTATCTGTGGTATCAGTCCAGTAAGAACTTACTTGGCCATATGAAAAGCTGACTCCTTGATCACCAACTGCTTGACTCCTTCATCTCTCTACACCTTAAAGTAGCACAAAATTAGAACCAGATATTAAGATGGGGCAATAATCATGATAAGACAGAAGGGATTGAACTGGGACAATTTCAACGGGAAA
>NW_027773816.1:0-293 GCF_054177405.1 Leptonychotes weddellii | reverse complement strand
CCCGAGCCCTACCCTGTACTCCTGTATGGTGCACTTGACTTTGATTGCAAGCCATTCACTCACCAAACACTGAATGAGCACCTATTACATGCCAGTCACTGTCCTGGGCGTTGGAAGAAAACAGTACATCTGAGTCATTTTTAGGAGTGTTTTCACTCCCTGGGACAACCCTGTAAGGAGGCAGGAGGGAGAGGAAGCTTCCTAACGCGACAGCGAGGAGACAGGCATGGGGAAGTTGGAAAGAGTGTTGTGGCCAAGAGCTTGGGTTTCTGTGGTCCCGCCGTCTGGGCCGC
>NW_027773815.1:0-293 GCF_054177405.1 Leptonychotes weddellii | reverse complement strand
ACCTTGAGCACAAACTCCTCCCTGCCCTAGAGCTTTGTTGTACCATCAGTCCCTTGGCCTGGAATTTGTATCCCCAAATGAGGGTCGTTGGTTCCCTCATCAGGAGCATCACCTAGTCAGCATCAGGGCACCTGTTTTAGTTCAAATAATTTCATAGCAGTGAGAACTCCTATTTGAAATGATGGAGTTGAGGAATCAGCGTGTCTATGATCTCTCTTCTCCCACTAGGATCTCAGCCCCTGAGAGCAGTCTCTTGTCTGTCATGCTTACTGCTCTAGCTTAATGCCTCACAC
>NW_027773814.1:0-293 GCF_054177405.1 Leptonychotes weddellii | reverse complement strand
ATGGGATGACAATGTCTTGAGAGTGGAATGGTGATAGTGGAGATAATACTGCCATTGTTGGGAAAGTTCACAGGGGTGGTGATTAGGACAAGGGTGGTAGAGTGCTGACATTAATGGGGGTGGCGTGGTGTTGAGGAGGAGGTTGATGGTGATGGCAATGATTGGGAGTGGAGGCAGTATCTGGTGCTGATGGAGATGATGCTATCGATGATGTTAATAGTATGGTGGAGATGACAATCTCAAAGGCAGTGTTATTCATGTTGATTGCAACATTAATGTTAAGTGGGGCTGTG
>NW_027773813.1:0-293 GCF_054177405.1 Leptonychotes weddellii | reverse complement strand
GAGCAGGACATGTCCTGCTGGCTGATGCTTTCAGACTGAAGCACAAGGGCACAGAGACATGATCAGCAACCTGCCCAGGTGGAAGCCAGGGCCCCTCCCTGCTCCGAGGCAGCACCCTCACCTGATCTTGGAACCACTCCTCCAGATCATTGTGGTTGGTCTGCACCAAGGCCTCATAGTGGCATCTCATCTCCTGCAACACCCTGCTCATGTCCACGGTGGGCTCAACATCCAGCTTAATCTGGAGCTTGTCCCCCAGCTGGCTCCTCAGAATGCTCACTTCCTGCAGGAAC
>NW_027773812.1:0-293 GCF_054177405.1 Leptonychotes weddellii | reverse complement strand
TAGTTAGAGCTGAAAAGGGACACCCTGTTTCCTCAGCAACTCGTTTTGAAATGAGAAATTGATAGCCTAAAGATGGAGTGACCTGGCCAAGGAAACAGCCCTGACTTGTTTGAGAATTGCCATTCAGAATTGCTCTTTATGACATATTTAAACTGTTTTGTGCTATAAATGATGTCATTTTTTAAATATAAATATTTAAACCTCCTATTGGCAGTATGATCTTGTCTTAAGTGATTTTCCTTTTCTCTTCCTCCCCTACCCCATCCTTTTTTTAAAGCCACCTGTTCAGGTAT
>NW_027773811.1:0-293 GCF_054177405.1 Leptonychotes weddellii | reverse complement strand
GGTGGGCTGTGCCTGTCCCCAGGGGGAGAGAGAGTCACCCACCCCTCTCTGTCCAGGAGGGAGGGTAGGGCAGGCAGGGTGGTGGGGGGGGGGCCCCACACTTTTCCACAGCTACCTCTGTTTTGTGCAGAGGCAAGCTCCTGGCATGCACCTGCTCCCATCCGCCAGGCACGGGACAGAGGGCCATCTCAGCTCAGTTCAGTGGCCGGTCGGAGGTGAGCAGTAATGGTGACAGCCGTGTTTCCACAGCGCCGCGTGCCCTGCTCTGTGCTGAGCTCTGTGGATGCTTTGCC
>NW_027773810.1:0-3731 GCF_054177405.1 Leptonychotes weddellii | reverse complement strand
AATATTGAAAGGGATCCTCTAAGCAAAGAAAGAGCCTAAAAGTAACATAGACCAGAAAGGAACAGAGACAATATACAGTAACAGTCACCTTACAGGCAATACAATGGCACTAAATTCATATCTTTCAATAGTTACCCTGAATGTAAATGGGCTAAATGCCCTAATCAAAAAACACAGGGTATCAGATTGGATAAAAAAACAAGACCCATCAATATGCTATCTGCAAGAGACTCATTTTAGACGCAAAGACAACTCCAGATTGAAAGTGAGGGGATGGAAAACAGTTTACCATGCTAATGGACATCAAAAGAAAGCTACGGTGGCAATCCGTATATCAGACAAATTAGATTTTAAACCAAAGACTGTAATAAGAGATGAGGAGGGACACTACATCATACATAAAGGGTCTATCCAACAAGAAGATCTAACAATTGTAAATATCTATTCCCCTAACATGAGAGCAGCCAATTATATAAGCCAATTAATAACAAAATCAAAGAAACATATCAACAATAATACAAAAATAGTAGGGGACTTTAACACGCCCCTCACTCAAATGGACAGATCATCTAAGCAAAAGATCAACAAGGAAATAAAGACTTTAAATGACACACTGGAGCAAATGGACTTCACAGATATATTCAGAACATTCCATCCTAAAGCAACAGAATACACATTCTTCTCTAGTGCACATGGAACATTCTCCAGAATAAATTACATCCTGGGTAACAAATCAGGTCTCAACTGATACCAAAAGATTGGGACCATTCCCTGCATATTTTTGGACCACAATGCTTTGAAACTAGAACTCAATCACAAGAGGAAACTCAGAAAGAACTCAAATACATGGAGGCTAAAGAGCATCATACTAAAGAATGAATGGCTCAACCAGGAAATTAAAGAAGAATTTTAAAAATTCATGGAAACCAATGAAAATGAAAACACAACTGTTCAAAATCTTTGGATTGCAGCAAAGTCATCCTAAAAGGAAAGTATATAGCAATACAAGCCTTTCTCAAGAAACAAGAAAGTTCTCAAATACACAACCTAACCCTCCACTTAAAGGAGCTGGAGAAAGAACAACAAATAAAGCCTAAACCCAGCAGGAGAAGAGAAATAATAAAGATCAGAGCAGAAATCAATGAAATAGAAACCAAAAGAACAGTAGAACAGATCAATGAAACTAGGAGCTGGTTCTTTGAAAGAATTAAGAAGATTGATAAACCCTGGCCAAACTTATCAAAAAGAAAAGAGAAATGACCCAAATAAATAAAATCATGAATGAAAGAGGAGACATCACAACCAACACCAAAGAAATACAAACAATTATAAGAACATATTATGACCAACTATATGCCAGCAAATTTGATAACCTGGAGGATATGGACGCATTCCTATAGATGTATAAACTACCAAAACTGAACAGACCTATAGCCACTAAGGAAATTGAAGCAGTAATCAAAAATCTCCCAAGAAACAAGAGCCCAGGGCCAGATGGCTTCCCAGGGGAATTCTACCAAACATTTAAAGAAGAATTAATACCTATTCCTCTCAAACTGCTCCAAAAAATAGAAATGGAAGGAAAACTTCCAAACTCATTTTATGAGGCCAGCATTACCTTGATCCCAAAACCAGACCAAGACCCCATCAAAAAGGAGAATTACAGACCAATATCCTTGATGAACATGGATGCAAAAATTTTCACCAAAATACTAGCCAATAGGATCCAACAGTACCTTAAAAGGATTATTCACTATCACCAAGTGGGATTTATTCCTGGGCTGTAAGCTTGGCTCAACATCCACAAATCAATCAAATTGATACAATACATTAATAAAAGAAAGAGCAAGAACCATATGATCCTGTCAATAGATGCAGAAAAAGCATTTGACAAAGTACAGCATCCTTTCTTGATCAAAATTCTTCAGAGTATAGGGATAGAGGGTCCATACCTCAATATCATAAAAGCCATCTATGAAAAACCCACAGTGAATATCATTCTCAATGGGGAAAAACTGAGAGCCTTCCCCCTAAGGTCAGGAACACAGAAGGGATGTCCACTATCACCACTGCTCTTCAACATAGTATTAGAAGTCCTAGCCACAGCAATCAGACAACAAAACAAATAAAAGGCATCCGAATCAGCAAAGAAGAAGTCAAACCCTCACTGTTTGCAGATGATATGATACTTTATGTGGAAAACCCAAAAGACTCCACTCCAAAATTGTTAGAACTCATACATGAATTCAGTAAATTGGCAGGATATAAAATCAATGCACAGAGATCAGTGGCATTCCTATACACCACCAACCAGACAGAAGAAAGAGAAATTAAGGAGTCGATCCCATTTACAATTGCACCTAAAACCATAGGATACCTAGGAATAAATCTAACCAAAGAGGCAAAGAATCTGTACTCGGAAAACTATAAAATACTCATGAAAGAAATGGAGGAAGACACAAAGAAATGGAAAACTTTCCATGCTCATGGATTGGAAGAACAAATATTGTGAAGATGTCAATGCTACCTAGAGCAATCTACACATTAAATGCAATCCCCATCAAAATACCATCCACTTTTTTCCAAGAAATGGAACAAATAATCCTAAAATTTGTAGGGAACCAGAAAAGACCCCGAATAGCCAGAGGAATGTTGAAAAAGAAAAGCAAAGCTGGTGGTATCACAATTCCGGACTTCAAGCTCTATTACAAAGCTGTCATCATCAAGACAGTATGGTACTGGCACAAAAACAGACACATAGATCAATGGAACAGAAGAGAAAGCCCAGAATACCCTCAACTCTATGGTCAACTAATCTTCGACAAAGCAGGAAAGAATGTCCAATGGAAAAAAGACAGTCTCTTCAACAAATGGTGTTGGGAAAATTGGACAGCCACATGCAGAAGAATGAAACTGGACCATTTCCTTACACCACACACAAAAATAGACTCAAAATGGTTGAAAGACCTAAATGTAAGACAGGAGCCCATTGAATTCCTAGAGGAGAACACAGGGAGCAACCTCTTCGACCTCAGCCACAGCAATTTCTTCCTCGAAACATTGCCAAAGGCAAGGGAAGCAAGGGCAAAATTGAACTATTGGGACTACATCAAGATAAAAACTTTTGCACAGCAAAGGAAACAGTCAATAAAACCAAAAGCTGATTGACAGAATGGGAGAAGATATTTGCAAATGACATATCAGATAAAGGGCTAGTATCCAAAATCTTTAAAGTAATTATCAAACTCAACACCCAAAGAACAAATAATCTAATCAAGAAATGGGCAGAAGACATGAACAGACATTTCTGCAAAGAAGACATCCAAATGGCCAACAGACACGGAAAAGTGCTCAACATCGCTCAGCAACAGAGAAATCCAAATCAAAACCTCAATGAGATACCACCTCACACCAGTCAGAATGGCTAAAATTAACAAGTCAGGAAATGACAGCTGTTAGCGAGGATGCGGAGAAAGGGGAACCCTCCTACACTGTTGGTGGGAATGCAAGCTGGTGCAGCCACTCTGGAAAACAGTATGGAGGTTCCTCAAAAAGTTGAAAATAGAGCTACCCAATGACCCAGCAATTGTACTACTGGGTATTTACCCCAAAGATACAAATGTAGTGTTCTGAAGGGGTATGTGCACCCTGAAGTTTATAGCAGCAATGTCCACAATAGCCAAACTATGGAAAGAGCCAAGATGTCCATCAACAGATGAATGGATAAAGAA
>NW_027773809.1:0-13885 GCF_054177405.1 Leptonychotes weddellii | reverse complement strand
GTCAGTCCCTTGAATAAATGGTGTTGGGAAAATTGGAGAGCCACATGTAGAAGAATGAAACTGGACCATCTTCTTACAGCATACACAAAGATAGACTCAAAATGAATGAAAGACCTAAATGTGAGACAGGAATCCATTAAAATCCTAAAAAACACAGACAGCAACTTTCTCAACCTCAGCTGCAGCAACTTCTTGCTAAACACGTCTCCAAAGGCAAGGAAAACTAAAGCAAAAATGAACTATTGGAACTTAATCAAGTTAAAAGCTTCTGCACAGCAAAGGAAACAGTCACCAAAACTAAAAGGCAACCAACGGAATGGGAGAAGATATTTGCAAATGACATATCAGATAAAGGGCTATTATCCAAGATCTAAAATTAACAAGTCAGGAAACGACAGATGTTGAGGATGCAGAGAAAGGGGAACCCTCCTACATTGTTGGTGGGAATGCAAGCTGGTGCAACCACTCTGGAAAACAGTATGGAGTTCCTCAAAAAGTTGAAAATAGAGCTACCCTACAACCCAGCAATTGCACTACTGGGTATTTACCCCAAAGATACAAATGTAGTGTTCTGAAGGAGCACCTGCACCCCAATGTTTATAGCAGCAATGTCCACTATAGCCAAACTATGGAAAGAGCCCAGATGTCCATAGAAAGTTGAATGGATAAAGAAGATGTGGCATGTATATATATATGTGTATACACACACACACACACACACACACAAAATGGAATATTACTCAGCCATCGAAAAAATGAAATCTTGCCATTTGCAATGATGTGGGTGGAACTAGAGGGTATTATGCTAAGCGAAATAAGTCAATCAGAGAAAGACAATTATTATATGATCTCACTGGTATGTGGAATTTGAGAAACAAGGCAGAGGATCATAGGGGAAGGGAGGGAAAACTGAATGGGAAGTCATCAGAGAGGGAGACAAACCATGAAAGACTCTTTTAACTATAGGATACAAACTGAGGGTTGCTGGAGGGGAGTTGGGTGGGGGGATGGGGTAACTGGGTGATGGGCATTAAAGAGGGCACGTGATGTGATGAGCACTGGGTGTTATATATGCAACTGATGAATTATTGAACTGTACATCTGAAACTAATGATGTACTATATGTTGGTTAATTGAATTTAAATTAAAAAAAGATAAAATAAAATACATAATTTAAAAATCATAGTAGGGGGACAGTTAGAAGAAGCAAAGCAACATGGGGAGAGACAGGCTGGTACCACAGCTACAAGAAAAAAGAATTACCAGAGGAAGAACCAAGAAGTAAGAAAAGAATCAAGATGAACAAGTTATTTGAGAAGAATGAGAAAGCTCCTAAAATAAGCTTTCTAAAATAAGCTTTGAGAAGTTAAATAAAGCTATTAATCAGGGAAAGTAATTTCTTCTGAGCATTAGACCCAGAATGGAAAGACTAATCAGGGTACTAGGAAACTAACCAGTGACCCCAGTGTTGTGCCTGCAGAATCAATTACAACCTTATTTCCCAAGAACTAAAAACACTCAGATAAGAATACTAGTGAATGAGCATTAAGGAGGGCACATGATGTGATGAGCACTTGGTGTTATATGCAACTGATGAATTATTGAACTCTACATCTGAAACTAATGATGTACTATATGTTGGCTAATAGAATTTAAATTAAAAAAAAGAATACTAGTAAATCAAAGAGTAAAACAAGGTATAATTAAAAAAATAAAAATTAATAGATTTCTTATGCAGAGTTAAGTCTAGGCCAATTGCAGTATGCACATGGGATAATGCCAGCCTCCATGTATTCTATACCAAACTCCAAAAAACTGAAGATTCTTGTTCACTAAATGGCTGACTGCTTGTGATTATTTGGGATTTAACCATATAGGAAATTAATGAAAATGAGTATTGGGACAATACTCTATTTCTCAAAAGGCACCAATTTCCTTACTCCTAACCCCGACCTTAAATTATTTTGCTGTGGCAGTCATAAACCTAGAAAGCACCCCTTACAGGGACCCCAAGGCAATCTAGTTGATTCAGTTACAATGCATGAAACTAATCTGCTACTATGGGGCCATATGAGGACACAGAATATTCTGTGTCAAGTCACTGAATTAAAGAATTCAGAGCTGGCAGAAACCTTACACACCACCTAGTTTAATCTTCTAACCAAAGATGAAATCCCTCCATAAAGTATGTGCCTCTCCTAACCAAATGCCTCACTGCGGTATTTACTTATCCTGTTAGCCTTTTTTAATTCTCTGAAAGTCTAGGTCACATTTCATTTCTACATTTTCTGTTGGCCTTTTATTCTCTGTGTGTGTGACCCAGAGCCCGGCTAGACTTCAAGCTCGATAAGAAAGGACAGCATTTAGTGCTGTACTACTGTAGCTTCATAAATTTTTGTGATTAGTGAATATCTGCTATCATGGGAGGCATTTCCACTCAGAAAATGTGTAGTGTATCCCATTACCATACCTTGGAGAGTTGCTCCTCTGACTGAGGTTCTGTAGGCAGAACAGTCCCTCCTTGTGCCTTCATTTCTTCTATGTGTTTATTCAAAGAAGTTAATTTGGCCTTAGCATGAAGTTTTAGTTTTTTTATTTTGTTATCAGCAGCTTTTCTTTCTTCCTGTCAGAGAACAATGACGGTAAATATATAAATGTTTATTCATCACATGCCTAATACATAACAAAAGTTAATTCTCAGGAGGCATCATCTTACAGTATTAGGAAAATAAGAATCACACTCTCCAATAATCTAAGTGAAAAGAAAAATCTAAGTGAATGTTGTGTCCATCTTTTATCAAAAGCTTGGCAAGAAAGGAGAAAAACCCTGGTACCTGTAGAACTTCATCTTTTTGCTGCAATTGAATGTCCTTCTCTCTAATGATTTCTTTTAGCTCCACCACCAACTGCTCAGCATAAGCCAGGCGCTCCAGAACATCCTCTTGTGTCCTATCATTAAATTCCATGTCAGATTCTTGGGGTAATGCCTAGTAGTTAGACAAAAAGTTACCAATGCATCAGGGGAAAAATACTAGTGTCCAAAAAAGAGTTTCTTCATTCCAACTTCATCTTATCTTTTGCCCATCTCATTTCCATTCTCAATTATTATTGGATCAGAGTTGGAAAGATTTCTTATCATCATAGCCATTAAAATATATTGAGTATTTTGGAAATATTAAGCATTTCACAAACAAAACATTATCTCACTTATGATATTATCCTAATTTTACCAAAGAGAAAAATAAAAGGAAGCAAAGATAACAAACTATTAAGTGGAAGAGCCCAAAATTTAAATTTAAGACAGCAGTTGAATAAAATTCCTTAACCACTAGGCAATACTGCTTGTATTTCAGAAAACTAAAGGACTTCTTTTGATTCCTCATGTGGCTATCAAAAAATACAATATAAACTATAAGAGAAGTGTAAATAAATTTACAATAGCAAACATATTTTCAAACCTGAAAGGTGCCCCAGTTCTGCCACTTACCATTCAGTCCTTTCTAGGGAACAGGATATACACCTGAGGAGAAGGTAAAACAATCTACCACTAAACAAGGCTCAAGGGACAAATGAAAAAGATCTTTCCAATCTCATCCAGCACTTGATTCCCATCACTGTGGCTCATACGCTACAAACTTACAGGAGAAGGATCATTTATAAAGTATCAATATTTTTCTTAATCCCCTCTTCCACCTAGCAAAATGGAGGCTGCTCAAAACCTTCTATCTTAAACTCTTCCCCTCAGAAGAACATGAAATATATGTCTCATCAGTTTAATTCAGAATAGAGCTACTCACAGGGTCTAGGGAAGCCCTTATATTTTGATCAGTGTCATCTCCTGATAATTCATGCAAAACCACATTTGCTAATCCTGACAATCGGCTCAGCATTTCTGCAAGAAAAGAAAACATAACAATCAGTAAAATGGATACAGGCTTCCCTTGTACTGGTAACTATATCATCTATAAGTGAAATAAACTGTACAGGTGATATATATTAGACACAGACAATAGCATGATGATATCTTTAAAAATACATTTGAGTATGTACAGTGTAGTCAAACAATGTTCTTTTCAGTGTCAACTGCACTGCACTTCAACTACCACCACTAATATTTTCTAAATAAAATATATAATTGTTTAGTGGCAAAAAATATTTTTAAAGTTATCTTTAATCCCTTTTCTTTCATCATAACTTCATTTACAAACATGAACTTCTAACATTCCTTCCCCAGCCAGAATGTTATTCTCTCCTACTTTGCCAAATAAACCCATGATGCAGCAAAATTTTTCTTTTTATGCGGCCCCATGAACCCCATTCTTTCAGGAGGGTTTCCTGATAAACCATGTGGTTTTGCTAAAATTTAAATATGATATTTGTTCAAATGTACAGCATTAAATTCACATATTAGAAAAGAAGGAAAAGGGATTTACCTCCACAACCTATGCTGCTTCTGTATGAAGTCAGAAAAAGAGCTAATTAAAACAAATATAAGCAGACAAAAAAGAAATTAAAATTAGAGCAGAAACTAATAAAATTGAAAACAGAAAGGGCGCCTGGGTGGCTCAGTTGGTTAAGTGACTGCCTTCGGCTCAGGTCATGATCCTGGAGTCCCGGGATCGAGTCCCGCATCGGGCTCCCTGCTCAGCGGGGGGTCTGCTTCTCCCTCTGACCCTCCCCCCTCTCATGCTCTCTCTATCTCAGTCTCTCTCTCAAATAAATAAAATCTTAAAAAAAAAAAAATTGAAAACAGAAAAATAGAGAAAATCAGTAAAACCAAAAGTTGGTTCTTAGAGAATGGGTTCAATCTTAAACGACCTATCAAAAAACACTAATAAATGTGCAAAGAATAAAGAGAAATAAATCCAAATGTATCACTAAAGAAAATCAGCAAACCATAAGAGAAAGACAAGAAAGGGTAAGAAAAAAGCTCCAGAAACATCCACAAAACAAGTAATAAAATGGCAATAAATACATATCTGTCAATAATTATTCTGAATGTAAATGGACTAAACTTAGCTCCAAACAAAAGACACAAGGTGCAGAATGGATAAAATAAATAAATAAAACCCATCTATATGCTGCCAACAAGAGACTCACTTCAGACCTAAGGACACATGCAGGTTGAAAGTGAGGGAATGAAGAAATATTTATCATGCAAATGGATGTCAAAAGAAATCTGGAGTGGAAATAGTTATATCAGACAAAGTGGGCTTTAAAACAAAGACTATATATAGCAAGAGACAATGAATGACAGTATATAATAATAAAGGAGACAATCCAACAAGAAGACATAACAATTGTAAATATTTATGCACCCACCTAGCAGCATCCAAATACATAAAACAATTAATAACAAACATAAAGGAACTAATCCATAATAATACAATAGCAGGGGACTTTAACAACCCACTTACATCAATGGACAGATTATCTAAACAGAAAACCAACAAGGAAACAATGGCTTTAAATAACACACTGTAACAGTGTGTGTGTAAATGGATGATGGGCATTAAGGAGGGCACTTGTATGTTATATGCAAGTGATGAATCACTAAATTCTAACCCTGAAACTAACACTGCACTATACATTAACTGACTTGAATTTAAATAAAATCTCGAAAGGAAAAAAAAATCTTGAAAAGAAACAAACGAACTGGACCACCTTCTTACACCATACAAAAAAATAAATTTAAAGTGGAATAAAGACTTAAATGTGAGACCTGAAACCATAAAAATCCTAGAATAGAACACAGGCAGTAACCTCTTTGACACTGGCCGTAGCAACTTTTTTCTAGCTACGTCTCCTGAGAAAAGGGAAAACAAGCAAAAATAAACAATTGGGACTACATCAAAATAAAAAATTTCTGTACAGCAAACGAACATCAACAAAACTAAATGGCAACTTGCAGAATGGGAGAAGATACTTGCAAATGACATATCCAATAAAGGGTTAGTATCCAAAACACATAAAGAACTTACAAAATTCAACACCCAAAAACCAAATAATCTGATTAAAAAATGGGCAGAAGACATGAAGAGACATTTCTCCAAAGAAGACATACAGATGGCCAACAGACACATGAAAAGATGCTCATCACTACTTACCATAAAGAAAATGCAAATCAAAACCATAATGAGATATCACTTGTCAGAATAGTTAAAATCAACAACACAAGAAACAACAGTTGTTGGCAAGGATGTGGAGAAAAAGGAACCTTCTTACACTGTTGATGGAATACTGATGCAGCCACTCTGGAAAACAGTATAGAGTTTCCTCAAAAAGTTAAAAATAGAACTACTCTACAATCCAGCAATTATACTACTAGGTATTTACCCAAAGAATATAAAAACACTAATTCAAAGGGATTCATGTACCCCTTTGTTTATTTACAATAGCCAAGATATGAAAGCAGCCCAAGTGTCCATCAATTGATAAATGGATAAAGAAGATGTGGTATATATATACAATAGAATATTATTCAGTCATAAAAGAAGAATGGAATCTTGCCTTTTGCAATGACATGGATGGAGCTAGGGAGTATAATGCTAAGTGAAGTAAGTCAGTCAGAGAAAGACAAATACCATATGATATCACTCATATGTAGAATTTAAGAAACAAAACAAATGACCAAAGAGGAGAAAAAGAGAGAGAGACAAAGAAACAGACTCTTAATCACAGAGAACAAACTGATGGGTACCAGAGGCGAGGTGGGGGGGGGGTGATGGTTAATTAGGTGATGGGGATTAAGGAGTACACTTTTCATAAGTACTGGGTGATGTAAGGAATTGCTTAATCCCTATATTGTACACCTGAAACTAATATAACACTACATGTTAACTAAGTGGAATTAAAATATAAACTTTTTAAAAATTGGTTTTTTGAAAAGATAAAAAAAAAATTTATAAAGCTCTAGTCAGGCTGATCAAGAAAAAAAAAGAGAAGACACAAACTATCAATACCAATTATTAGAAAGGAGACATCGCTATAGATCTAACATACATTAAAATATAACATACATTAAAATACTGTAAAACTACAAATAACTCTATGCCCATAAATTCATTAACACAGAAAAAATGGGACAATTCCTTAAAAGATACAAGCTAACAAAACTCATTACAGAAGAAAAAGAGTTGCATTAATCAAAGAAAGTCATAGCAGAACCTAATTTATCAAGCAGATTCACTTTATCTTCAGATTTTTCAGACTACATTAGGAACAAGCACACACAACACAAATCAACCAACTGATGGGACTCTGAGAAGATGGGAGTAGGAAACATCACTGATTGTGGATCTTCCTGAATTCCCACATAAAAACTGACAAAGCAACTAGGACAAAACTAAAAACCTATATACAGCCTTTACAAAAAAACAAAAACTATGTGACAAAGTTTTCCACAACCTCTAAAATAAACATGGATATAGACAAACCACCAACAGCCACAAGATCTGTATGTTGTTGCTGTCCATGTGGGAAGAGGGAAGTGAAGGGGGGGTGGGCAGAATGCTCCACCCCTACTATGCCATTTTGGCATAAGATTATCTTGAGCTAAAGGCACTTGAAAAACAGCAGGTACAAGAAGGATGCTCTGACCTCCCCTTTTTCTTCCTGAAAACAAGATATAAAACCCCGTGTGGAAGATGTCCTCCCTGTATTAGGAGGAAAGTAACATTCTTATCTCCAGGAATGGGGAGTTGAGGCCAAAAGGAATTTGTACAAACAAATCTTGTATGTGAATCCTTATCTTCCTAGTCACTTCTCCATGATTAACTACCCCTTTGCCTTGTATCATTATCACAATTTACTGCTCTCTGTCCAACTCAATATTTAAGTGTTCTACTCTGATTCTTTTGGTCTTCATTTCTTTATGAGGGCTCTAGTGTCACTTAAAATTTATACTAAATAAATCTGTATGCTTTCCCTGTTAATCTGTCCTATGTAAATGTAATTCTCAGGCCCAGTAAAAACCTTAAGGGGATAGAGGTAAAATAATGCTCCCCTACAGAAGCTATAAGAATGCGACAAACAGAATACCAAGAGAACCACAAAAGAGCTAGTGGGTATTCACTGGAAAATGTGCTGTGCCAATTAAAGAACAACAACTGAAAAAGGAAGGTATATCCTTACTCCAGTAGCACCTAAGTGCAAGGAACCTGCAAGGTCTGAAATGGCTAAAGAGTCTGGGCCCCATGAACACTCAAAACTGAAGAGTCAGGGCTCTCTTTCAGAACAGGGCCTCTACTGAGAGTAGAATCAAGATTCATCAAGTCAGAGTCAACAGAGAACAAAGGAAGACCCAGATAAAGAATGAGCTGGAGATAGTGGAAAAAGAGTCTGGAAATCTCAGAAATCCAATGGCCATATTTTGAACCAACACTGGAAAACAATGTAAGAGAGGGAGCTCTGCAAAGTTAGAAAAGCTACCCAAAATAAATCTCCTTCTAAAAATTCAGCAACATTAACATAAAAATGAGCACCTGAAAAGTAACACAATTTCCACACAAAATTATTATAAGAAAAAGAGCAAAATAATATCCATACAGAAAATGGAAGCATGTCAAAGAGCCATGCTCAAAATAACTCAGAACTACAACCTACTAAATCAACCAAAAGGACTAAAAGGCATTAAAAATTATATAAGACATGAAAAGCCATACATCAGAAGTTGAAAAACCCAGGAAGACAGCAAGAGAAGAAAGGAACAAAGGAACCACAAAATAGTCAGAAACCTATTAACAAAATGGCAATAGGCAGTCCTTCAATAACTACTTTAAATTTAAATGTATTAAATTATCTAATCAAAAGACATGGAGTGGCTGAATTGATTTAAAAAACAATACCCAGGCACCTGGGTGGCTCAGTTAAGTGTCTGCCTTCAGCTCAGGTCATGATCTCAGGGTCCTGGGATCAAGCCCCACATCGGGCTCCCTGCTCACTGGGGAGCCTGCTTCTCCCTCTCCCTCTACTGCTGCCCCTGCTAGTGCTCTCTCTCACTCACTCTCTCTCAGATAAATAAAGAAAATCTTTAAAATAAATAAACAAACAAACAATATCCAACTATATGCTCCCTACAAGAGACTCACTTTGGTCCTAAGGTTACAGACAGGCTGAAAGTGAAGGGAAGGAAAAATATATCCCATGCAAATGGTAACCAAAAGAAAGCAAGGGTAACTATATTTTTAAAAGACAAAATAGACTTTTAGTCAAAAACTGTCATGAGAGGGAGAGAAGTTTTTTAGAATAGTTTGGGAAGGATTGGCATTAATTCTTCTTTAAACATTTTTTAGAATTCACTTAGTGAAGCCATCAAGTTCTGGGCATTTCTTTATTGAGAGGCTTTTGGTTACTGATTCAATCTCTTTATGTTATTGGTTTGTTCAGGTGTTCTGTTTCTTGTGATTCAGTCTTGGTAGGTTGTATGTTTCTAGGAATTCATCCAGTTCTTGCATATAATTATTCATGGTTGTCTCTTATGATTCCTTGTATTTCTGCGTTATCAGTGTAGTGTCTCCTTCATCATTTATAATTTAACTCATTGAATCTTCTCTCTTTTCTTAGGCTAGCTAAAGGTTTGTCAATTTTATCTTTTCAAAAACCAGTTTTGTTGAAAAAGTTTTATTTGTCTTTTCTATTATTTTTCTAATCTCCATCTCCTTTATTTCTGCTCTGATATTTGTTATTTCCTTCCTTCTGCTTTCACCTTAGTTTGTTCTTTTCCTGGTTACTTGAGGTGTCAAGACAGGTTGTTTATTTAAGATCTTTTGTTTTTCTTAATGTAGGAGTCTATCTCCATAAACTTTCCTCTTAAAACTGCTTTTGCTGCATCTCATTAACTTTCCATAGGTATGTCATATTTTCATTTGTCTCAATATAATTTTTTATTTCTTTTTTGGGTTTTTTCTTTGACTCATTGGTTCAGGAGCATGTTGCTTAATTTCCACATATTTGTGAATTTTCCAGTTTACTTCTTGGTGTTTTTTTTTTTTTGCATATTAATAGTAATTTTATTTCTTCTTTTATGTTCTTTTCTTTTTTGGGGATGTAAAAAAATTTAATTCCAGTTAACAATCATACAGTGTTGTATTAGTTTCAGGTGTACAATATGGTGATTCAACAATTCCATATATCACCCAGAACTTGATGGCTTCACTAAAGTGAATTCTAAAAAATGTTTAAAGAAGAATTAATGCCAATCCTTCTCAAAACTATTCTAAAAAAAACTGAAGAAGAGGAAACACTTTCAAAGTCATTTTATGAGGACAGCATCACCTGAATACTGAATCCAGAGAAGGACACTACAATAAAATTATAGGCCAGTATCCCTGGTAAAATAGATCCAAAAATCCTCAACAAAATACTAGCATACCCAATTCAACATCACATGAAAAGAATCATACACCATGTCAAGTAGGATGTATTCCTAAGATGCAAGGATGGTTCAACATCCACAAATCAATAAATGTGACGCACTACATTAAGAGAATGAAGGATAAATGTCACATGATCATCTCAACAGATGGAAAAAAAGCATTTTAAAAATTCAACATCCTTGCATGATAAAAACTGTCAACCAATTAGGTACAAAAGGAATGTACCTCAATACAATCAACACCATATACAACAAGACCAAAATTAACATCATATTCAATGGCAAAAAAGCTAAAAGCTTTTCCTCTAAAATCAGATATAAGGATGCCCATTCTTACCACTTCTATTCAATGTAGTACTAGAAGTCCTAGCCAGATCAATTAGGCAAGGAAATGAAATAAAAGGCATCCAAATCGAAAAGAAGTAGAATTGTCTCTGTTTGCAGAAAACATGATCCTACATATAGGAAACCCTAAAGACTCCACCAAAAAATTATTACAACTAGGGGTATCTGGATGGCTCAGTTGGATGAGTGTCCAACTCTTGATTTCAGCTCACGTCATGTTCTCAGGGGTGTGGTATCAAGGCCCGCGTCAGGCTCTGCGCTCAGCATGGACTCTCCCTCTGCCCCTCCCCTTGCTTATCCCTTTTCTCTCTTTCTCTCAAATAAATAAATCTTCTTTAAAAATTACTACAACTAAAAAATGAATTCAATAAAGTTGCAGGACATAAAATCAATATACAAAAATTATTGTTTCTGGGGCACCTGGGTGGCTCAGTCATTAAGCGTCTGCCTTCAGCTCAGGTCATGATCCCAGGGTCCTGGGATCGAGCCCCACATCAGGCTCCCTGCTCGGCGGGAAGCCTGCTTCTCCCTCTTGCACTCCCCCTGCTTGTGCTCCCTCTCTTGCTGTGTCTCTCTCTGTCAAATAAATAAAAAAACTCTTAAAAAAAAATTATTGTTTCTATATACTAATAACAAACTATCCCTCCCAAATTAAGAAAGTAATCCCACTTATAACAGCATTTTAAAAAATAAAGTACTTAGGAATAAATTTAACTAAGGAGGTAAAAGATCTCTACACTGAAAATTGTAACACATTGATAAAAGGAATTCGGAAAAAACATACAAATGGAAAGATATCCATGTTCACAGACTTGAAGAACATTATTAAAAGTCCATACCACTCAAAGCAATCTACAGATTCAATGCAATCCTATCAAAATTCCAAAGCCTCACAGAGAGGAAAAGATGGCGGAGGAGTAGGGGACCCTATTCCAACCGGTCCCCGGAATTGAGCTGGATATCTACCAGACCACTCTGAACACCCACAAAATCAGCCTCAGATGTAAGAAGATAGATCTGGACCTCTACAAACAGAATATCGCAGGCGGTTGGTTTCGAGGTATGAAGCGGGGAACCGTGATTCCGTGGGCAGATATCGGAGGAGAAACGGAACGGGGAGGGAGCTGCCATAAGCGCTGGTGCTGGGAAGGTGAAATAACACAGGAGCGCAAAAGCCTCCCATCCCGGGGACGGGGCACAGACCCGCAGACTGGTAGCAATGGGGAAAGGACTTTAGGACAGCCCCCTGGACTGAAACCTGGAGTGGCGGGGCCACGCGTGCAAACTGGGGGCAGCTGGCAAATTTAGAAGCACAAAGGGCAGAGACATGCCCCAACCTGGAGGCGAGGACTGGGAGTGATGCTGAGGGGTGCAGACCCAGGACTGCAGTTTATAGCAGCACAGACAGAAACGGAGATAGTGTGGCCTGGAGAGCTCACTGAAGAACAGACTGCGATCTCTCCACTGAGGCAGAGGGTTGGAAACAACCTCTTCTGCTCTGACTCTCAGAAGAGACTCTGAAAGCCGCCAGGGAAAGCCACCAGAGAACAAAAGCCCCCAAAAAACTGGTTTTCACTGAGCCCATCACCTGCCACAGGGGGCAGGGCAACTCTGCCCAAACAGCGTTGCCTGAGTAAGAGTGTGGCAGGCCTCTCCCCCAGAAGACAGGCTGGGAAAACAAGAGGCCAGCAACCCTAAGGTCCCTATAAAACAGGTGCAAAAAAAAAAAACCCCCCCAAAAAAAGGTGCATTTTGCTTGGGCTGTGGTCAATAATTTCGACTCCGTACATTCCCTCAACCACTCCTCAAAAGAATGACTAGGAGGAGGAACCCCCAAAATAGGAGACTCAGAGACTGTGACTTCTGCCACAGATTTACAAATGGATTCAGATATAACAAAAATGTCGGAGATGGAATTCAGGGTAGCAATTGTGAAGACAATAGCTAGAATGGAGAAATCAATTAATGCCAACATAGTCTCTAAGGGCAGAAATGAAAGCTGAACTGGCAGCTGAACTGGCAGAACTTAAAAATGCTATCACTGAGATCCAATCTTATCTAGATAATCTAACAGCTAGGGTAAGCGAGGCAGAAAAATGAATTAGTGATCTAGAAGACCAATTAATAGACAAGAAGGAAAAAGAGGCGGCCAGGGAAAACAACCCAAAATCCATCAAAATAGAATCAGAGAAGTGACACAGTGAAATGTTCTAATGTCAGAATTACTGGGATCCCTGAGGGGGTGGAGAGAGAGAGAGGACTAGAAGATATATTTGAGCAAATCGTGGCTGAGAACGTCCCTAATCTGGGCAATGAAACACTCATGTCCTAGAGGCAGAGAGGGTCCCTCCCAGGATCAAGGAAAACAGGACAACACCCCGGCATGTAATAGTAAAACTCGCAAATCTTAGAACCAAGGAAACCATCTTAAGGGCAGTTAGGGGGAAGAGATTCCTTAGGTACAGAGGGAGGAACATCAGAGTAACGTCAGACATATCAACAGAGGCCTGGCAAGCCAGAAAGGGCTGGCAAGACATCTTGGGGTACTAAACGAGAAAAACATGCAGCCAAGAATACTTTATCTGGCAAGGCTGTCATTTAGAATGGATGGAGAGATGCAGAGCTCCCAAGACCGGCGGAAACTGAAAGAATATGTGACCACTAAGCCAGCCCTCCAAGAAATATTAAGGGGGCAGGGGGGGTCCTATAAGAGGAGAAAGACCCCAAGAGTGATATAGAACAGAAATATAGAGAGACAATCTATAGAAACAAGGTCTTCAACATGATGACAATAAATTCATATCTTTCAATAATCACTCTCAACGTGAATGGCCTAAACGCTCCCATAAAACGGCACAGGGTTGCAGACTGGATAAAAAGACAGGACCATCCATATGCTGTCTACAAGAGACTCATTTTGAACCTAAAGATACATCCAGACTGAAAGTGAAGTGATGGAGATCCATCTTCCATGCCAACGGACCTCAAAAGAAAGCTGGGGTAGCAATTCTTATATCAGACAAATTAGATTTTAAGCTAAGGACTGTAGTTAGAGACACAGGAGGACACTATATCATTCTTAAAGAGTATATCCAACAAGAAGATCTAACAATTGTAAACATCTACGCCCCCAACATGGGAGCAGCCATCTACATAAGCCAACTG
>NW_027773808.1:0-293 GCF_054177405.1 Leptonychotes weddellii | reverse complement strand
TGAGCAGGGAGGCAAGCAGAGGCAGCCCCATACACGCCAGGTGAGGATTTGGGTCAGTCCTAAGCCCTGAGGGGCTTTAAGCAGAAGCATTACATGACCAGATCTACATTTTTAAAAGATTACTCTTTTTCCGCTTAGGTGTCTTTGGAAGTGGGGGCAGGAGTGATCCAAGAGACCCAATAGGGGCTGTTCGCCGGGGTGTTCCCGTGAGACTTCATGGAGTTTGGACCTGATGTTGGGGTGGAGAGGAGTGGATGGACACGTGTGTCTAGGAGACCACAGGGAATGAAGGC
>NW_027773807.1:0-293 GCF_054177405.1 Leptonychotes weddellii | reverse complement strand
AAGAGTCTACATCCCCTGAATATGTTTTCCAGTTTCCAGAGACTGATTTGATCAGGGAAACGAGGGAAAGATGCCCCTACTCATCCTCCTTTGCCCACACTGCTCTTGTGGAAGTACACTGGCTCCCACAAGGGATTCTAGCTTCAGTCCTGCTCCTCACGCCTGTGGCCCCTGTTCCCTGGATAGACATGTTTAACTAGTTCCATTTTAATTCCTTACCACATGGCTAGAATTGGTTATGAATTTATACATTTTAATACGAGAAAAGTAAGTCTTTTACAAGCAATTAGAAG
>NW_027773806.1:0-293 GCF_054177405.1 Leptonychotes weddellii | reverse complement strand
TTGCCCGGCATATAAGTGTTTGTAGAATGAAACAAGTAACAGACTGTTCTACACACGTAGACAAATACTTGAACTTCAAACTTCATACCTCTAAATATTTTTTTTTTTTTTTAAGATTTTATTTATTTATTTGAGACAGAGAGAATGAGAGAGAGAGAGCACATGAGAGGGGGGAGGGTCAGAGGGAGAAGCAGACTCCCTGCCGAGCAGGGAGCCCGATGCGGGACTCGATCCCGGGACTCCAGGATCATGACCTGAGCCGAAGGCAGTCGCTTAACCAACTGAGCCACCCA
>NW_027773805.1:0-293 GCF_054177405.1 Leptonychotes weddellii | reverse complement strand
AACACTACATCAAAAACTAATGATGTAATGTATGGTGATTAACATAACATAATAAAATTAAAAAAAAAAAAGAAACCGTTTTTAGATGTATATGTACATATATTTTTTTCAAATATTTTCTACACCAAGCTTTGCATCCTCACGTAGCTCTAATTACCCACACATTAAAACAGTTGATAGGCCACTGCAGCTCTGTTTATTTTTTCAAATGTTTTTGTTCTCACTTCTTCAGTTTGGATTTCTAGTATTATATACCCAGGTTTACTGTTATTTTCCTCTTTAATATCTAAACT
>NW_027773804.1:0-293 GCF_054177405.1 Leptonychotes weddellii | reverse complement strand
GCTACACTAATTTTTGCCTGTAGGGGGAGTCAAAGCATTCTCTCGTCTCCCCTTTTCACCTTCACTGTCAGATAGAACCAGTTCAAACCTAAGTAATGGACGTTTACTTATGATTTCCTTTTCATTGTGCGCCCGCAAAAGTGGTATGGCACGGGTGGATGGAGGGACCCCATCTGCTTGGGCACCACTTTTTCATAGGGAGACTAAGTGGGTGCTTCAGTCCACCTGTGCTCTGAGCTTTGCGAGGGATTTTCTTTTTACTTGTTGCTTCCAGATTTGCCTTTTCTTAATGT
>NW_027773803.1:0-293 GCF_054177405.1 Leptonychotes weddellii | reverse complement strand
GTTGGTTAAGCGACTGCCTTCGGCTCAGGTCATGATCCTGGAGTCCTGGGATCGAGTCCCGCATCGGGCTCCCTCCTCGGCAGGGAGCCTGCTTGGCAGGGAGCCTGCTTCTCCCTCTGACCCTCCCCCCTCTCATGTGCTCTCTGTCTCTCTCATTCTCTCTGTCTCAAATAAATAAATAAAATCTTTAAAAAAAAAATTAAATGGCAAGATGGTCTAAAATAGTTACATCAACATCTTTTCACAATACCTGTCATTGTTCCCCTTTCCATCATCCAGATACAATTGTTTAT
>NW_027773802.1:0-293 GCF_054177405.1 Leptonychotes weddellii | reverse complement strand
TGAGGGCCTTTAAAGCCTACTGAGATGTTTGAATGTCATTCTTGAAGCTCAGGGTAAAGTCTGATAGAATCTTTGATTTAGAAAGTTAACTCTGTAGAAGAAATGTTGTAGAGGGAAGATAGAGAATGTGTATCAGACACAGTTCAGGTGGAGCAATAGAAACCATCCTAGAAACTTTCAGTAGAAAGGGATTTGACACGGGATTAGATGCTTATAATACCATGTGAAGGACTGGAGGAAGATTCTTCTGTAATAATTCTCAAAATATTGCAGTGAAACTGATTTGCAAGAGA
>NW_027773801.1:0-293 GCF_054177405.1 Leptonychotes weddellii | reverse complement strand
CTATGAGCCAATAAATTTATGTTTTTGTAAGGCACTCAGTTTGTAATACTTTGTTACAGCAGCTTTAGCAAACTAATACAATCAGCAAACTGGCTGCTCACCACTCTGTGGCCAACAGTCCCACTGATGTAATGTTACCTGTTTCTTCTGGGGGAAATATCCCTTATGTTTCAGCCTGACTGGCAGCATTCTTTTTTTTTTTAAAGATTTTATTTATTTATTTGAGACAGAGAGAATGAGAGACAGAGAGCATGAGAGGGAGGAGGGTCAGAGGGAGAAGCAGACTCCCTGCC
>NW_027773800.1:0-293 GCF_054177405.1 Leptonychotes weddellii | reverse complement strand
GTGCCCCAATTTCATTCTTTTTTAAAAAAATATTTTATTTATTTGAGAGAGAGAGAGCTCACATGCACAAGCACGAGTGGGGGGAGGGGCAGAGAGAGAGAGAGAGAGAGAAGCAGACTCCCCGCTGAGCAGGGAGCCCCACATGAGCTTAATCACAGGACCCCTAATCACCACCTGAGCTGAAATCAGACACCTAACTAACTGAGCCACCCAGGCGCCCCTTCATTCTTAAATAAGCATAATTATTTACTAATGGGATATCTGTGTGTGTTGGGCACTGCACAACTTCTCAA
>NW_027773799.1:0-293 GCF_054177405.1 Leptonychotes weddellii | reverse complement strand
GGCACAGTAATCTTTGGCGGGTTGAAGGGGGGTGGGTAATGGGTAATATTTAGGACAATTGTGGGAGGCCTGGTGACATCTGGGGCATTTCCTGCAGATTTGGTAATACTGAGGGCCTGAAGGATACTTGTTGACAACTGAAAGTCTGAAGGCCTTGATATTTGGGGGCTGAAGGCAATGTGACAGTATGTGGGGGGGGTGCATGGATCCCGGCTACTTGGGCATTTCTGGGGACTTGGAGAAATCTGGGGGGCTGGAGGGCTCCGCAATCTGGGGGTCATTTCCGGAGACGC
>NW_027773798.1:0-3731 GCF_054177405.1 Leptonychotes weddellii | reverse complement strand
ACAACAACAATAATAAGACTGTTGTATCCATTTGGTGAAGCCCTGTTCTTGGGGCTGGTTATACAGCAGTGAATGAAAAAGGCAAAGTCGGGGCGCCTGGGTGGCTCAGTCGGTTAAGCGACTGCCTTCGGCTCAGGTCATGATCCTGGAGTCCCGGGATCAGGTCCGGCATCGGGCTCCCTGCTCGGCGGGGAGTCTGCTTCTCCCTCTGACCCTACCCCCTCTCATGTGCTCTGTCTCTCTCATTCTCTCTGTCTCAAATAAATAAATAAAATCTTTAAAAAAAAAGAAAAAGGCAAAGTCCTTGTGCCCATGAAGCATATATGTTACTATTTCTTAGTAGTAATTAGTAACTATTATTATAGAACCTAGTAAGTGCTTGGCTTAGCGCACACTCAAGAATCCTCCGTTATCCGTGGGAAGAGCCTGGCAGAGGTCCTCACACACCCCTACCAGGCACTGCACAAATGGCCATTGCTGTGATTTCCTGGGGCCCGCGGGCTGCCCACAGGAGGGAATTGGGCCCTGGAGTGCACTGGACAGAGAGGGGTTCTGAGATGATGTCACGTGACCTCTGCGACCTCTCTATGAACACAGGGAGGAGGCTGCAGGCCAGAGAAGCAAAGACCTTTGGTAGCACAAACATGGTCCTTTAAAATGGGTAGGGCCGTCTCAAGGAAGTGGCAAAGGGGATGTTCAGGATCAGTGGGGGACATTACAGAAAGACCTTTCTCTCTCTCTCTCTCAGTGAAGGGAAGGTCATCTAAGCAACAGAAGGGGTGTGAGTAGAAGCTGGATGGTGTAGATGTCCACAGTAGACCAGGGCAAGGCAAGAGAAGGGCTCTCTGGCATGCCGGGGGACTCGGTGGAGACTGAGGTTGCTGCAAGAGCAGGGAGGCAGGGCAGGAATGGGTAGGGGGTCCCAGGCTGTTTTCCACGTGGGGGTTCTATGTTAGATTTTGGTGGGCATTGGGCTCTGAGGCTAAAACAGATTTGGGGGAAAACACCGACCTCTACTTTGAGGAGATCTCTAAGGTCCTTTCCTGAGGGCCTGTGACTTGGAAGAGCTTGTTTGTTGTTAGCCTGGAGCTTCTGTTGCCCCCTCCCACAGAGGAGACTAGTCCTAGGCCTGATTTAGTTATAATTTCCTCTCTCCAAATCGGTTTTCTATCCTTAATGATTTCATGGCAACTTGGGTTTTTTTTCTAAGCAGCACTGGGTATGAAACTTCCTCTTAGTCTTCTTGAGAAAAGTCTAAGTTAATTCTGCCCACTAGTTTCCCTTGTCTGTGTGTTCACTTCCTCCTTGTGACCTTTGGTAGAGTAGTGAGGGATGAAGTCTCCTGGCAGAAAGGGCATCATCTTTCCTCTACTTGGGCCGTGTCAGCTGGTACATTCTTCACTCAACACACACTTTATATTATAAAGTAGACCAACTTCTAGGTAGGGAGGTGGTTCTGCAGTTAATAGTGCAAGTTCAAGTTCAAGGTCTAGTCTCCAGTCCAGGTCTATGGGGTCACATCTTGGAGGAGGAGGAGGGCATAATGGAAACTCTGGGCACTTGATATTGAAGTCCCAGAGCTTAGAGATCCTGCCGTGACTCTTATTGGCAGAGTGACCCTTTCAGGTCCTCAACCTCTTGAGCCTTGGGATTTCCTCATCTGTAGAATGAGAGCACGATGTCTCCGAGAGTTGATGTAAGATTCAAGGAGATTTGTGCTTCTCAAGCTGCAAAATGCTGCACTTGCTGCATTCAGGTAGGGATGAGATGTTTCTGTTGTTCTTCTCTTTAGACCACCGGGGAGTTCTGCCCACCAAGAGAGGTGCTCCCGACAGCCTGGCCGTGCCCTCCTCCCTGGCGATCAGAGATGTGATAATGAACGAAGGCCCCAGTGTCAGGGTGGGAATGGGACGGAGGTGAGGAGGGGTGACCTCAGCTGCATTACCCTCTTTGTGTCGACATCCGTGGGTGAACAAGTGGCCTGCTCTGGCCAGGGTGGGGGAAGCACTTTACCCTGCCTCTGTTCTGTCTGTGGAGTATACGGAACTGAGAACTTTGATTGTGCGTGTTCTTCTCTGAATCTTAAGGCGTCTTGCCAATGCCCGGCATGTAGTTTATGCTTAGGGAACACATGCTGAACGAATGAGTGAATGCATATTATAGAGAAGAAATTGAGACCACAGGAAATGCCTGAAGCTATGGTGGGCTCGGCCAGACCCATGTGCAGGACATGTGATGGGAGACTGCCGTCACACTGGACCAGGTGCCTCCTGTCTCTCACGCTCTCCCTCAAGCATTCCATTCGCCCGCTACCCTGTGAGAGTTTCTGCTTGCATGTCGATTATGCCAGGGAACTGGGAGCTGCTTTGGGAGGGAGTGGTAGGGGAAGGGTGTTGTGGTTTTGAGCCTTGTTTACAAATTTCTATGCTGCAGTTGTGATAGAGCTGCAGGCTGGGAGGTGGAGGGAAGCACGTCACAGGGGGATTGCCACATCGGTTCTGCTCAGACTTTCTCTCCACTCCCTGGGGTTTCCAGGCAGGCTGGGGTGTGTCCCTCCCTCACCCCACCTTGGTAACACCTCTGCTAGAATCTGGCATCTTTTGCAGTCAGACTTAGCTAACTTTTTTATCAGTGTCCAGTAAATCGGCTGGTTATGGGAATTCGGTCTTTCGTCATTTAGTAGTCATTCACTCACAAACATTTACCCTCTGCTTGCTGTGTGCCAGGCCCTGTGTTAGGTTTGGGGCCAACAGGTGGAAAAGACCCGGCCCTCAAGGAGCTCGCCATCTGGTGGCAACAGGTTTGAACAGATGAACGCATTTTAGGTTATGGGGGGTTCACTGTCCTGGGGAATCACTGCATGGGAATTTGAGGGGCTTTACTGAGTAGATGTTTTCATCCGAGCAAGAGGGAAGACTGTGGAAGCTGCTGGGAACTCTGAAACGCAGATTCTCAGGCCTGAGAGCGTCTGTCTCCTGCCTCCCCAGGTTGGAAACTCAGAGTTCCTGAGTCCTATTTTTCGTCTCTTTCCCCATCTTCCCTCTTCCTACAGCCCTTCCCCTCCCACCCCCCTTGAGATCAGCTCCTCAGATCCTCTTAGGCTGTGTCAGAGAACCAGGCTAGGGAGTGCAGGGTGGTTGTTGCCCGTGACTGCTGGCCTTCGCAGCTGCGCACAAGGAAGGCTGGAGGGAGAGAGGCCAGGGGCGCAGAGGAGACCTGAGTTCTAGACACTTCCCCCTGTCAGGAGCCAGGACAGAACTCTACCCAAAGGCTGCAGGGGAAGAGCCCTGGGAGATGGAAGGGGCTGGGAGATGTGTTTCCACATTTGTACCTGCTGTTGGCTCTGCCTGAATGGCCCCTTCTCCCCACCCTCCGCACTCCTGTGCGGCCCAGGCTCCCCTGACCCCTGACCCATGTCCCTGCCTGAGCTCTCTCAGTTCCCGGCGCATCAGCACACCACGTGTGTCTGTTGTTAGCTAACTGTGAGTTTGTGTGACTGTCCCTTCCCGCGCTCCACCCCCTCTGCACTCTGAGCTCTGGGATGGCAGGACCCAGTCTGCTTTCCCTTCCCAGCAAGGCTAGAGCCAGCACAGAGGAGGCCCGCCGCCCATTTTGTGGAATGAACGAATGCAGCTGGATGCCTGCTGCCCTTTCGGACGTGGCTTGGCCAGGAGTGTGAGCCTCCCCGGCAGCCGCTGGGGCACCTTCCCTCTCCCGGCCCCACTGAGCTC
>NW_027773797.1:0-293 GCF_054177405.1 Leptonychotes weddellii | reverse complement strand
CCAGGACTCTGGGATCATGACCTGAGCTGAAGGCAGACACTTAACCAACGGAGCCACCCAGGTACCCGCCAATACATTTTTTAAGCACGTTTATCCTTTGACCCAGGGATCACCTTTGACAATCTTAGAGATGTAAGTAAGTACCCTAGCACTTAGGGACATAAGTTCAGGTGTGTTAATTGCTGTATTATTTTTTTTTTAGTTTACATTAGAGTTTTAATTATTTAAAGGTTGAATAATTTCCTCTTTTTATAATAGCTGCATTTTTTAAAAAAAATTTATTAACATATAAT
>NW_027773796.1:0-293 GCF_054177405.1 Leptonychotes weddellii | reverse complement strand
TTTTCAACTACCTTGATAAAGCTGCAATTAAAAAAATAAATGCAATCAATGTACTTATAGAACAATTATACTTATGTCTGAGAGCATAAATGTATTTTAAGATTTTTTATTTATTTATTTGAGAGAGAGAGAATGAGAGACAGAGAGCATAAGAGGGAGGAGGGTCAGAAGGGTCAGAGGGAGAAGCAGACTCCCTGCCGAGCAGGGAGCCCGATGCGGGACTCGATCCTGGGACTCCAGGATCATGACCTGAGCTGAAGGCAGTCGCTTAACCAACTGAGCCACCCAGGCGC
>NW_027773795.1:0-293 GCF_054177405.1 Leptonychotes weddellii | reverse complement strand
GAAATTCAGCAACTTTATATCTCTTTACTTTTCATGGCAGTATAGTTATCTCCATAGGTTCTTTAAAAATCTGTCCTCCTTTTTTCCAGGACATATTGGAAATGGTTATGTAACCAAAGACCTGCCCAAAATGTCATGTCCAAGAATGATGCTCCTATAACTGGGGTAGACCAGCCACTTTTAAGACACTTTATGGAACCAATTCTTGCAAAACTTTCCCAGAAAAAGTGGTCTGGTATCTGGCTTATGGAGCCCAGCCCTCAAGGAGGAAAGCAAGGTCACTCCCAGGCAGG
>NW_027773794.1:0-293 GCF_054177405.1 Leptonychotes weddellii | reverse complement strand
GAAAAAGAAAGAAAGAAAGAAAAGAAGGAAGCAAGGAAGGAAGGAAGGAAGGAAGGAAGAAAGAAAGAAAGAAAGAAAGAAAGAAAGAAAGAAAAGAAAGAAAGAAAGAAAGAGAAAGAAAGAAAGAAAGAAAGAAAGAAATGGAAGGAAAAGTTCCAAACTCATTTTCTGAGGCCAGCATTACCTTGATTCTAAAACCAAAGTCCACTAAGAAGGAGAATTACATGCCAATATCCCTGATGAAAAATGAATGCAAAACTTCTCAACAAGAAGGTAGCAAATTTAATCCAACA
>NW_027773793.1:0-293 GCF_054177405.1 Leptonychotes weddellii | reverse complement strand
AATAAAAAGAAAGAAAAGAAAAAGCAAATGTAAGGGAAATCACACCATGAGCATCCCCATCTGTGGAGTACACTCCTTCCCAGCTGGGCCTGGGATTCTCCACTCCCATCCAGAGATCCAACAAAGCTGAAGGTACTAACCAATAGGGAAGATCCCAGGACACTCTTCATCTATGTGGGTTGGAGATTCCCTTCCCCAACTTAGGGTAGCCTGGAATGGGGAAACTGTCAGGGATTAGTAGGACCCCCAGTGGCATGAGTTAAACCAAAATGGCACTCACTGCAAAGTCTCTG
>NW_027773792.1:0-293 GCF_054177405.1 Leptonychotes weddellii | reverse complement strand
CCAAGCCTTAACCCTGTGCCCATCATAGACATTGCTAACCAATCGGCATTCCTCCCTGCTGAGCTTCGATCTGTATCCTACCAACTCGGAACTCCAAGCAGCCATTTTTAATGGATTAGAGATGGCACAAGAATTAAAACCTATTTGCTGTCCTTGACGGCAATGAAGGAAAATAACATTCATGTTGGTCAAAAATACCCAGCTTAAGGAGAAGAGAGATGGTGGAAAGTGGCAATGTGGCAGAAAGGAATAATATTATAGCAGGCAGAGTCCATTGACAGGAGAGGTAGTAT
>NW_027773791.1:0-293 GCF_054177405.1 Leptonychotes weddellii | reverse complement strand
TATGCACAAACAATGAATCATGGAACACTTCATCTAGAACTAATGATGTAATGTATGGGGATTAACATAAGAATAAAAAAAAAAACTGAGAAAAAAAAAAAAATCTCAGACATCTTAAATGATTAAAAATACAAGAATGTCCCTTTTAATGGGCACCGATCCTTTTCTGGGCTCTGTGCCCTTTTCAGGATCTCCGTGCTCTTTTCAGGATCTCCTGTTTGAACAATTTACTTAGATTGCAGGCAAATATGTATTGCTCTGTGACGTGTGCAAGAGGCGGCTCTGCGTGTATG
>NW_027773790.1:0-293 GCF_054177405.1 Leptonychotes weddellii | reverse complement strand
AAAAAAAATGTCAGGACTACCTTAGGCTGCACCTGTAATTTAGTTTGTCTTGAACAGGTGGGTCTACTGGAGCAATCCCCCCCAAAACTGCTGGGTGATAGGAAGAGGTACTCTGGAATCAAATATGTCATGGATAATGTTTAAAATGTGGCAATTAAGGGTATACTATTACAGGATAATTCTTTGCTATTAAGATTGGATAAGACATTAAAATTAATAACGGAGGCTATAAATTCCAATTACAAAATGAGCAATTGATTCCAAAACACATTTAGGGTAGAAGTGGAGCTGTG
>NW_027773789.1:0-293 GCF_054177405.1 Leptonychotes weddellii | reverse complement strand
GAGAGAGAGAGAGAGAGAGAAACAGCATGAGAGGGGATAGGGTCAGAGGGAGAAGCAGGCTCCCCGCCGAGCTGGAAGCCCGATGTGGGACTCGATCCCAGGACTCCGGGATCATGACCTGAGCCAAAGGCAGTTGCTTAACCAACTGAACCACCCAGGCACCCTCTCCTTCCCTTTGAAGCTAAGTTCTTGAAAGAGTAGTTGGCCACTTGATGCCCTACATCTTCATATCTCATTCAGTGTCACTTTTTTGTCCTCTCTGTAGCACTTGATCAGTTTTGGCCACTCCTTCC
>NW_027773788.1:0-293 GCF_054177405.1 Leptonychotes weddellii | reverse complement strand
GTGCTCCGTGGTTCTATCACTTGCCAGAAGCGGCCGACGGAGGCCCCTCCCCCGCCGTCTATCCTCTCGAATATTGCCTCGGATTAACTTCTGTGCTCGTCCTACCTTCCACAAAGTGGTCGCTTTTCTGATGAGAGAGTTGTTGTTATTCTTTTCTTCGATCTCCTGTTGAGTTTGTAGGTGTTCAGAATGGTTTGATCCCTATCCAGCTGAATTCCTGAGAGGAGACGAAATCCAGGTCTCCTACTCCTCTGCCATCTTGCTCCGCCCCCCTCAATCCATTATATCTTCAA
>NW_027773787.1:0-3733 GCF_054177405.1 Leptonychotes weddellii | reverse complement strand
GTTCTGTAAAGCAAGGACATGAATGATATTTCCCAAGGTGGTTATGAGAATGAGTGTGTGTGGGTGTGTGGGGGAGTGTTAGGGGAAATGTGGTGTATTTTGCATAAAGTGAGCTATAATTGAAAAAGGCACTCCATTCCAAGGGAGCAGTCAGGAGAACTATAGATCTCCAGAGCATGCTGGAATCTGTTTTCTATTTTCCCACGTTTATTACATGCTAAACTCTTTGGGTCCCATTCCCCATTGAGATATTTGGCCCCAGCAAAACATGGGATTGCTACACTTATTTACTGATTTAAGAATAGTAGCCAATCCAATAATAAGAAGATCATTCTTATATCAGCCTGAGGGGTACTACAAATTGTGTTTCTGCAAATTCTAAATGTTTTAGTTTTTAACTTTTCCTTATCTGTTTATAAACTAACTGGTCACTTTTCATTAAAACATTCATATATTTACACAATGTTAAGACAATAATTCAGTCTTATAAAAGGATATGCAGGGAAAATCACATTTCATTTTCATCCCCCCTCCCCTGCATCCAGGTTGCAGTCCTCCCCAGAAGCAACTCTTACTATTATGTATTCCACGCATACACAAATATAATATATGGTATATACAATTACAAAATCTGCTCCTGCCCCATATTTATCAACATAACTGGGAGCAGAGGGCACACTGCTCTTAACATTCTCTAGGCCATTGTTTCTCTTCAGTCCTCACAGACTTACCCATTTTTTTTTTTAAAGATTTTATTTATTTATTTGTCAGAGAGAGAGACAGAGCACAAGCAGGAGAGCGGCAGGCAGAGGGAGAAGCAGGCTCCCCGCTGAGCAGGGAGCCCCATGTGGGACTTGATCCCAGGACCCTGGGATCATGACCTGAGCCGAAGGCAGCCGCTTAACCAACTGAGCCACCCAGGCATCCCCCCATTTTTTTTTTCTAATAGCTAAATATCTCATCATACTTTAGGACTTGACTTAATGGTGCACTTGGCCAAACTGGAGGAGTGGAGGAGGGTCTAGTTCAAAATCCTAAGATGCAGTAGAATATCCATTCTGATAGGCAGGCTATGCTGCATTAACAGACAATCCCCAGATGATGGACATTTATGTTGTTTTTAGTCTAAGGCTATTGCGATCTCATGAAGAACTTGTTTTACCTTTGCATACATGTACAAGGATATCTAAAGGATACAGTCCTAGCAATAAAGTTGCAGACATAAAGGTATGTACATTTCTTTTATTTTTAATAAACTTTATTTATATACAATCAAAAGTGTGAAATTTATATACAGATTTAAAGTGTGAAGTTTGTGTACCTCTGTTACCACCAACACAATTAAACAGAACCTTTCTGTTTTAATAAGCTTTATTATTATTGAGGAAAGGTGAGGCCAAGATCAGGAGGAAAGTGTGGCTTATTACACTCACAGTTCCCAAGAGAGGGAATACATGTCGTACCACAGGGGAGCCACAGGGGGAATCACCAAGGGTGAGGTAGCAAAGTCAGTGAGCAAGAGAGGAACTGTGTGTCCAAGCCTTTATTGTGTTTTTTTGCAGGAAGCACAGGGGAGGAGGAATGATCTTTATTGGTTATTACAGAGGAGGGTGTAGACTCTGGATTGGTTGGTTTGTATTTGAGATGACTCAAATCAGGCTGTCAGGAACAAGGTATGTCTGACATCTGCATACAGGGCAGATGTTAAAGCATCAAGTTTACTGAATCTAGGAATATGGCTAATACAATTTCCATTACTGAAACAGTTCCCTCACAACTCTTTGCAGAAAATCCCACCCCAACCTCTGGTTCCAGGCAACCACTTATCTGTTTCCTATCACCATAGTTGGTTTTACCGGTTCTAGAATTTCATATAAATGGGATCACACAATGTGCATACCTTTGTGCCTGACTTCTGTTGCTCAGGATAATGTTTCTGAAATTCATTCACGTTGTTTTGTGTATTGATGGTTCTTTATTTTTTTTTTTATTGTTGAGCAGTATTCCATTGTATGGATATATTACAATTTGTTTATTCATTCATCTTTGATAGACATTTGAGGTATTTCTAGTTTGACGTTATTATGAATGTTGCTTCTTTGAATATTCTTTCAAATGTCTTTCATGGGCACAGATACACATATCTCTTGGGAAAATGACCAGGGGTGGAGTTTTTAGGTATATGTTCAACTTTATAAGAGGCTGCCAAATGGTTTTGCAAAGTGGTTGTGCCATTTTCTACTCATGGCAGTGTATGAGAGTTCCAGTTGCTTCACATCCTTGCCAATACTTTATATGGTCAGATGGCATGTACTTTTTGATAAATATTGTTCTCCAAATGTGTAGCAGACACTGCAAGTTGCTTGAACCAACAACTGGTCCCACCTTCTTTCTCTCTTACTTCCCATCAGTAGGCTGAGACTTTCCCAGTTTCCCTTGTAGTTATGTGTGTTCAATGTATCACAGTTCCAGCCAGTAGGGTGTAAATGAAAGTCTGCTGGGACCTATCTAGGTAAGCTTTCACTTACTTAATGAGGGGACAGATGTGCCAGCACTGACCCTACCCTCCTTCCTCCCTCCTTACTACTTGATTGCAGACATGGTTCCTGGTGCTATAGTAGGCATCTTGCCACCCCACAACCCAGAGCCCCCAAACTAGCAGCCACCTACCTCCAAACATCAAATTATGTGAGAAAAGTAAACATGGACCTATTTAAGCCATTGTGCTCCATGTATTCTCTTATTTGCAAAATATCAGACTAACATGTCTCACACTCTTTATCATTCATTTAAGTGATACCAAAGAGGATTGCCAGTTGACATGTCTAATCTGAGAATCCTTGTTTCCCTACATTTCTCCTAACACATGGCATGGTTTTAAAATCCTTAATATTTTGTTGTTTTAATATATATTCACTTAAACATGGCTGAAGTGGGAACTTCATTTGCTTACAAGCTATTCATTGTTTTTTCTGTGACTTGCCCATATATGTCTTCTGGATATTCATTGTAAAAACTCTTTATATCTTTTTTTTTAATTTTATTATGTTATGTTAGTCACCATACAATACATCATTGGTTTTTGATGTGGTGTTCCATGATCCATTGTTTTCGTATAACACCCAGTGCTCCATGCAGTACGTGCCCTCCTTAATACCCATCACCGGGCTAACCAATCCCCCCTCCCCTCTAAAACCCTGTTTGTCTCTCAGAGTCCATAGTCTCTCATGGTTCATCTCTCCCTCCGATTTCCTTCCCTTCATTTTTCCCTTCCTTCTCCTAATGTCCTCCATGCTATTCCTTATGTTCCGCAAATAAGTGAAACCATATGATAATTGACTTTCTCTGCTTGACTTATTTCACTTAGCATAATCTCCTCCAGTCCCATCCATGTTGATGTAAAAGTTGGGTATTCATCCTTTCTGATGGCTGAGTAATATTCCATTGTATATATGGACCACATCTTCTTCATCTTCTTTATCCAAGCTCTTCTTTAAAGAGCTTCTTTGCTCTTTCCACAGTTTGGCTATTGTGGACATTGCTGCTATGAACATTGGGGTGCATATGGCCCTTCTTTTCACTACATCTGTGTCTTTGGGGTAAATACCCAGGAGTGCAATTGCTGGGTCATAGGGTAGCTCTATTTTTAAATTTTTGAGGCACCTCCACACTGTTTTCCAAAGTGGCTGTACCAACTTGCATTCCCACCAACAGTTTAAGAGGGTTCCCCTTT
>NW_027773786.1:0-293 GCF_054177405.1 Leptonychotes weddellii | reverse complement strand
AATTAACCTAGGACACCGTTAGGTAGAGGGATTGCAGGCGAGGGTTTGTTTTTTTCCATTTTAAAATTCTTTCCTGTGCTGCTACACAATATGGTGCAATCAGAAATGGGAAATGAGTGAGGCACCTGGGTGGCTCAGTCCATTGAGCACCTGACTTTTGTTTTCTGCTTAGGTCCTAGGATCTAACCCTGCCTTGGGCGCCGAGTCTGCTTGAGATTCTCTCTCACCTTCTGCCCGTCCCCGGCTTGCACATGCTCTCTCTCTCAAAATAACTAAAATCTTAAAAAAAAAGG
>NW_027773785.1:0-293 GCF_054177405.1 Leptonychotes weddellii | reverse complement strand
CTGATTTCAAGGCCTGCTCCCTGAGTGTGAGGCCTGAGACAGTTACTTCATTTGTCTTCTGTAAAATAGAGGCACAATTGTGCCCCATGAAAAACATGGTTGTGAAGCCTCAGTACATGACTGAGTAAAACTCAGAATCCACCAGAGAGAGAAGCCATGAGACAGTGCTGTTGTGCCACACCATGTCCAGCACCATCACTGTCACCACCGTCATCATCACCACCATCACCACCATCACCATCATCATCACCACCATCATCACCATCACCATCACCATCATCATCACCATCACC
>NW_027773784.1:0-293 GCF_054177405.1 Leptonychotes weddellii | reverse complement strand
GAGCCAGTGGGTTCCCGCACGACGAGGAGTCTTACCTGTTTTGCACGCACTCCTGTGAATTTCCCAGCTCCCGGGGGACACGCACAGCACGCAGTGGGGGACACGCACTTGTCTCCGTACTCTTAGACTTTTGGAGACGATACGTTTACCTGGAAAAAGGCCACCTAACCTAATAAAACTATCAAGGGCTCGAATCTGCTGCGTGGAAAACGCACCACCCCACATACCATCCATGTGTCCAGTTCAGCACGCACGCACACACACACTCAGGCTCGGCCAGTCTTCCGGTGGCA
>NW_027773783.1:0-293 GCF_054177405.1 Leptonychotes weddellii | reverse complement strand
ATTGGGAACAACTGTGGGCACAAATTCAGATTTTAGCTGCATGGAAGGGGACCATTCCCTTCCCTCTCAGAAGATGGAGCAGAGGTATATACCGGAGACAAGGTCACTAGGTCAAGCCCAACCAGGAGAAGGATTTGACCCTCACTTTACTGAGAGAGGCTACATTTCCCATACAATAGAACATGTGACAATATAACACGTGAAGGAAAAGACCTCAGAGGCTTCAGGACACAAATAGAAACAAACTTCTTGTAATACTTCAGGTGAGGGACCTCCTGTTGCACGCCCCTTGG
>NW_027773782.1:0-293 GCF_054177405.1 Leptonychotes weddellii | reverse complement strand
AAAACTATAGGCTAATATCGCTCATGAATTTAGATGTAAAAATCCTCAACAGAATACTAGCAAACAATGGAGCACCTGGCTGGCTCAGTCAGAAGAGCATGGAACTCTTGATCTCAGGGTCATGAGTTTGAGCCCCATGTTGGGTGTAGAGATTACTCAGATTTAAAAAAAACAAACTGGGGCACCTGGGTGGCTCAGTTGGTTAAGAGTCCGACTCTTGGGTTTTGGCTCAGGTCATGATCTCAGGGTTGTGAGATCAATCCCTGTGTCGGGCTCCCTGCCGAGCAGGGAGT
>NW_027773781.1:0-293 GCF_054177405.1 Leptonychotes weddellii | reverse complement strand
CACTAAATACCTTCTGCTCAGTTTTGCTGCAAATCTAAACCTGCTCTAAAAAACAAAGTCTTAAAAAAAATTCAGTGAACCACAAACTTAAGAGTGTATGAATTTAAAACCTGAAAATACTCTACATCCTAATTACTTATGACAAAGTCCTTATTTGGTTACACAATAATTAATAACCTTCCAACATTTACAACATATATAGTGATAGGTTACTTGTAACTACCTTAACTGCCACAATATCAGCAATACCACTACAAAGGAAGCCTCATTAAAAGAAGAGAGGAAATATCTTT
>NW_027773780.1:0-293 GCF_054177405.1 Leptonychotes weddellii | reverse complement strand
ATAAATGAAATTATATAGTATTTGTCTCTGTCTTATTTCACTTAGCATAATACCTTCTTATGCTAGGTTCATCCATGTTGTAAATGACAAGATGTCCATTTTTATGGCTGAGTAATATTCCTGTGTGTGTATGTGTGTGTGAGAGAGCGTGCACGCGCACACGGGGGGAGAGAATGGAGAATGAGCATGAGAGAGACCTTCTTTATCCATTTATCTATTGATGAACATTCAGGTTGCTTTCATATCTTGGCTATCGTAAATAATGCTACAATAAACATAGGGGTGCATGTCTC
>NW_027773779.1:0-293 GCF_054177405.1 Leptonychotes weddellii | reverse complement strand
ACTAATGATGTAATGTATGGGGATTAACATAAGAATAAAAAAAAAATAAAATAAAAAAAGGGAGAGCTCCAGGTGGCTGGGTTCCTCTGCCGCAGACAGTCACAATGAGTCCAGCTATGGCCTGGCTGGAGGGGGCTGGAGAAAAGGGGACAGCAGGCCTTGTGGTGAACCCCCACCTGTGTTCTGTTCTGGCCTGTGCCAAGTGATCCCATGAGTGTAGACTCAAGCCCTTGGTGCAGCAAGCCTGTCAAAGCATGATGAACAACAGGGCCAGGCAGGTCCTTAACAACTAT
>NW_027773778.1:0-293 GCF_054177405.1 Leptonychotes weddellii | reverse complement strand
AGAAATAGCTAAATAATTATTTTTAGTTCTGATCCCTCATCTGAGAAATGGAGATGATAATGAGATTTTTACTAACTATCCAAAGGGCTTCTTATAATGATTTAAGTTAATATATATGGAAAGGTGTTTGTAAATTATAAAGTATGTGTTAGTAATACTAATTTATTAATGGTTTTGCAAACTGAAAGTGTTATTCTGTCAAGGATAGTTGTGTTTTAAAAATAATTTAAAATGATAAGTACTTGAATGCAAATTGAAATTTATTCAATTTAACAAATACTTGTTGAGCCCCT
>NW_027773777.1:0-293 GCF_054177405.1 Leptonychotes weddellii | reverse complement strand
AGGTTTCAAAAGAACTTTCATGTGCTAAAGAGGACCTATAAGATGGAGGCCTTGCCGTTGTCAAGTTAAGGTTGTTTTTCCTTCTAGTAAGGCATTAACAGTAAGATAGTTGGGAGCTTCCTGGAGGAACATTACACTTTGCCCACTTCAAGTATCTGTCAATGGCCTGCAGACTGTAAGTATATTTAATTGTATCTACGTTCCCTTCTAGAAGCTAGGCCATTGATAGAAATGCTTTGTTCTTGTAAATTGCTAAGACTTTTGTAGACTGAGGGAGACTCATATCTTGCAGG
>NW_027773776.1:0-3733 GCF_054177405.1 Leptonychotes weddellii | reverse complement strand
GCATCTTTTTCTCATGAAGCATGCTCTGATATTGGGTGCACTGCCTTATTTACAATTGCACAAACCTTTTAAATATTAAAAAATCTGTGTTTTCACAACGCTGGGTCCTTAAGCATAATGACATTTTACCTCATGATGACACCATATCATCAAAACTATAGATGTTTACTGAGGAAAAATAAATGACTCTCAATAATAACCTGCTATGTGGAATTCTGGTATGTTTTTCATATTGAAAATCAAAGTATATTTAGCTGATATTTACTGGTACTTTCAATCTTCTTAGTAGATATAATTGTTTGCTACTCTTTGCACACGTCTGAGAAGTCAAATGTTTTTTTCTCTGTCTACATTTTAGAATTTCTAAAAGCCTAATACCATGAAGACCTTTTTAAGTATGAAGCTTAAGAAGGCTGGCCTTTAATTAAACCTGTTCCAATCATAGAAAAAACCATAAAGTTAATCACTTAAACCAGTTCTAAGAATTACCTTGGAGGAATATACAACTGTAAAATATTGTTTGGAAAGCAGATTTTTAATATTAACATAACAATTTCTGCTTACAGACAGTAAGAATAAATAGCAGAATGCTTACTGGTCTATAAGGTCCTTAGATGTCACAAACTTCCTGTTTTTTCAGCATTGGATATCAATAATAACAATAGTAATAGTCACATTAAGTGCTTATAATATAGTCAGAACCATGCTATGCACTTTGTATGGATTATCCCATTTAATTCTCACAGAAACTCTTTAAAACAGAGATGATGTTTATATCTGTCTTACAGATTATGGAACTGAGGCTTAGAGAGGAAGGTAGAACACCTGGTCCACATCACCCTGAGCTAGGCACTGGACATTCACAGATGAAGAGAAGTCTATTTCCTGAAGAAACCAATCATCTATTCATCAAAAACTTTCTGTCAGTGTATAAACCAAGGGGGACACATAAAATTTGATTTAGTTTAAATCTACTCAATTGAAATCAGATAACTTATGGGTACTTATACAGATCTAATAAGCCAGCACAATGATCTACATAATCCAACCATTCAAAAAGTGTCTATTGAATGCCTAGTGTATACCATCTCTACTAGGGGGTGTGAATTCAGTGGTGAGCGAGATGAAGGGATCTCTGCCCTCAAGGAGCTTTTACAGTAGTGGGAAGATCAAACAATTATTTAAATCTTCAAATAAAATAATTAAAAATTAAACTGAACAGAGAATAATGAAACTTAGGCAAGAGATCAGAAGATGTCTCTAAATAGAGGACACTTAAGCTGGGACTTGAAGAATGAGGATTCATCATGCCAAGACATGGAAAGGGTATCTCATGCCAAAGGAAATGTATGTGCGAAAGGCCTCACAACCAATGAGTCAATAAGTCCTGCTGGGTTGGACACATTATCCTGAATCCATCCACTCCTTTCTATTCATCATCTTAGTCCAGTTTATAATCATCTTTTGTCTGGACCACTGCCATAGCTTCCTAACTGGACTGCCTGCTTCTCCTTGGCCTCCTTCAATTCCATTCTCCTCACAGCAGCCAGAGCATTCTTTTAAAAAATGTAAAACCCTTTACACAACTAACCTGCATAAAATCCTTCAATAGCTTCCCTGTGAACTTCCTTCGGATAGCTATATGATGTGTTCCATCTTGTCTTTCAGATTTTTCCTTCAATGCCCCCTTCTAAATGAGGTCTTCCTTCAGGGCTCAATCTAAGATAGGACCTACTCACTCTGACACATCATATTCTTTTGAACTTTCTCTTTATAACCTATCTTCATCTCCTGAAACTTAAACTATTTGAGGATGAGCCTTATCTATTTTAGACACTATGTCAACTAAGTGTTTCAGTTAGTACCTAGAGCATAGCAGATACTCAATTAAATTGAAAGGACTGGAGAAGTATGCAGAGGTCAAATCATCCCTGGACCTTTCATCTACAGTGAGGAGTTGGGATTTTTATTCCAAATGTAATGGGAAGATTTTGGGGAATTCTAAGCAAGGGGACAAAAATCATACTGGCTATTGTATGGAGAATAGACTGAAGAAGGAAAAGAGTAGAAATTTAAAAAAATGATTAGGAGCTAATTCAGAAATCCAAGAGAGAGATGGTTTTGTCTTGGACTAGATTGGCAGTATTAGAGACGGAGGAGAAGTGAATGATTTTTGTGATATAATTTCAACTTGCTGATATATTGAATTTGGAGAAAAAGGAAAGGATGAAATTATATATATATATTTCCCCCCCTGAGATGGCAGGAAGGGAGGAGTTAAAGGAAGATAGACCTGGAGGTAGGACCATGATTTCAAACTGGATGCATTCAATCATCCTGAGCCAGACCTAATTTTCTGGCAACATATTTGGGTTTGTTTCAGGTCTGGTATTTCTCCTCAGAAGGGCAATTTAAGGAAAGGCCAGTCTATTAAGAGAAACAAACATCTTTTTAGTAGATATCCTGGCTTGATTACACAGCAGCACCATAAGACACAAATAACAGCTCATGAAGGATGATGAACATTTAGCTCTTCGTTTTTTTATATCAGTTTTCCAAAGAAGCCAAAAACAATTTTCTCAAAGAATTCCAAGCCCTAAATATAATATACAGAAGAACTCATGGATTAGTAAGGCTTTCTGCTGCATTTAATTGAAAGATGATGCTGCAGGATTTTACTCTTTCATTCCTGTTTTACAATCCCTCCATGCCATCTGTAGCAACAGGGGCATGTGGGACAGGGAGAAGCATCAGAGGTGGCCTGATGCCATCAGCAGTGTGCTAGTCACTGTTACTGAGGGAGGCCTGAGGATATGAACCATGATAGAACAGCTAGAGAAGGAAGGAGTCCAAGAATGACAGCGACTGTGCAAGGAGCAGTAGCTAAAGGATAAAGGAAACTGGAGAAAGGAGCATAGCAGGAGAGTGGAAAGGACATTGGGTGTCTCCTAGTTCTAAGATGAAACATTGCTTTTCAGATTTCCTAGTTGACTTGAAGATTGATATTCCAATAGATATCAAATCATTAAGAAATAAAAAATCACTTCTCAGTGATATTTTATTTTTGTGACAAAGGCAAATTCTTCTTCATTCTTCTATTGATATTGTTTATGAAACAAGAGTGTTTTGGGCTCTGATGTAATTCTAAATGTGTTAACATCTAGTAAACACAGATTTAGAATGCATGGCAAAGATTAAGAATGCAACCAAAAGTAGGTAAATGACAACAAAGACATCACTTTGGATATTAAATTGCTCTTAACATCCTTGCAGAAAAAAATAAAATAACCACTGGTTGATAACTTCCAGGAAAAAAAAAAGAGCCATAGTCAATATTCTACTTGACAGGGATGATTATGAGAACTGAATGATAAATATTTCCAATTATGATATTTAATGTTGTAAAAAAGAAGTGGGGAGTACGAAAATTAATTTGATTATTGTGAATATAACTAAATTTCAATAATATCCTTAATACATAACCAAATAAAACATCAACAAAGGAAAAGCATGTATTAATGTAAGATCAACAAAATAAACTGGAAATTTCATTTACAACATTCCTATATTTTAAATTAAGAAATGTGTGCCAGAGGGGCGGAGCAAGATGGCAGAGGAGTAGGAGACCTGGATTTCGTCTCCTCTCAGGAATTCAGCTGGATAGGGATCAAACCATTCTGAACACCTACAAACTCAACAGGAGATCGAAGAAAGGAATAGCAACAACTCTCTG
>NW_027773775.1:0-293 GCF_054177405.1 Leptonychotes weddellii | reverse complement strand
GGGGTGCAGGGGCGGGGATGGGCAGTTCCATCACTGCTCTGCACATGCTCGGGGAGACGGCCGAGAGCAGGAAGGCTGGAGATGGCGTGATCTTTTTTTTTTTTTTTAAAGATTTTATTTATTTATTTGAGAGAGAGAATGAGACAGAGAGAGAGAGCACGAGATGGGGGAGGGTCAGAGGGAGAAGCAGGCTCCCCGCCGAGCAGGGAGCCCGATGCGGGACTCGATCCCGGGACTCCAGGATCATGACCTGAGCCGAAGGCAGTCGCTTAACCAACTGAGCCACCCAGGCG
>NW_027773774.1:0-293 GCF_054177405.1 Leptonychotes weddellii | reverse complement strand
TCAGAAGCTTTGTTGGAAGTTTTGTTGGTCTAATGCGTTGGACTGTGTCTACCCCCAAGTTGACATGTTGGAGTCCTGACACCCACTACCTTATGATGTGACCTCACTTGGAGACGGGGTCTTTATCAAGGCAATCAAGTTAAAATGAGGTCATTATAATGGGCAGGGCCCTAATCCTATATGACTGTTTTCCTCATACACAGGGCAAATATGGACACACAGAAGAGCAGGGAAAGATGCCCATCTACGAGCCGGGGACAGAGGTCTGTCTCTCACAGCCCACGGAAGGAACT
>NW_027773773.1:0-293 GCF_054177405.1 Leptonychotes weddellii | reverse complement strand
TAGGATTGGAAACAGCTTGTTTGAGAAATGTCAATAAGTTATTCATTTGAAAATAAGTAGTGATTTTATGGTTGGTTCCTCTACTAGACGTGAATAAAAATTGTGCCTTTAGCTCTTTGGAAGTATTTTTACTTGGCAAAGTAAAATTGTTGAAGGATTGTCTTTGTTTTTAGATAGTACCTTTTATCTTTGTTAAAGATATGCTGCCGTTTGGCTATCGGTGAACCATATTTCTATATAGGTCAGTGGAAACTTCATTAAGATGCACTTAATTATGCTCCAGAGTGTCCATA
>NW_027773772.1:0-293 GCF_054177405.1 Leptonychotes weddellii | reverse complement strand
ATTTTATATCCTGCTACTTTACTGAATTCCTGTATGAGTTCTAGCAGTTTTGGGGTGGAGTCTTTTGGGTTTTCCACATAAAGTATCATATCATCTTGCAGGATATCTTTTACACTGAAAGTAGTCTTTGAGATCCAGAGGGTTCCTGGAAAAATCACAAAGCTTTGTTCTTTTACCTTATAAAAAGGGATGCTAGAAACAACCAGGTTTGATGAGCTGCATGGGAAGAGCTGTTAAATCAGAAGAAATGCTCAGCCTTCCCCAGGTTAAATTTGTATAGGTAAGATGTTATT
>NW_027773771.1:0-293 GCF_054177405.1 Leptonychotes weddellii | reverse complement strand
CATGCTCATTGTGGAGTCTGCTTAAGACTCTTCCTCTCCTTCTGCACCTCCCCTCTGTGTGCTCTCTTGCTCTCTCAAATAAATAAAATATTTTAAAAAATTAAAAATGAAAAATAAAAATGTTGAACTCATAGAAGCAGCAGGTAGAATGGTAATAGCCAGGAGCTAGGAGAAATTGGTGAGATGTTGGTCAAGGAATAGAAAGTTTCATTTATGCATGGTAAATATGCCTGGTGATCTAACATACAGTTTGGTGACCACAGTTAATAATACTACATTGTATACTTGAAAGT
>NW_027773770.1:0-293 GCF_054177405.1 Leptonychotes weddellii | reverse complement strand
CACAGTATCTGACACATAGGAAGTGCCGCAGAAGTGGGGGCTGATATTTTTACCTGTGAGGAATTTTCTGTAGACTTAAGAAGGGATTTGGATTTTGTGACAATGCTGTGCACAATAAAGGAACGAATGACAAATAGCTGAATGTGGGAACCCAAGTGAGTGAGATAAAAATACCTATCTTTTCATAGGTAGATTTGGTCTCCAGCACAATAATCATGTAGCATTAAGTTGAATCTTGAATCGTACGAAGTTGCTATTTTTGTGAGTCAAAATGGTGGAAAACTGACAATTCA
>NW_027773769.1:0-293 GCF_054177405.1 Leptonychotes weddellii | reverse complement strand
CTCTGCCATCTTGCTCCGCCCCCTCCTGTGGCTTTCATTCTTATGTTCCAAGGCAGCATCCATGTTTCTGGCAGCAGGAAACATGCAGTAAAAGGGATATAAAATTCTCACCAGATGCTTCTTTTTTTTTGATTAAAAAAATTATTTTAGAGAGCATGTACGTTGTGGGGGGAGGGGCAGAGGGAGAGAGAGAGAATCTTAAGCAGGCTCCATGATAAGCTCGGAGCCCTATATGGGACTCCATCCCAGACCCCAAGATCATGACCTGAGACGAAATCAAGAGTCTAATGCTC
>NW_027773768.1:0-293 GCF_054177405.1 Leptonychotes weddellii | reverse complement strand
AACGAAAGATATGTACTTGGAACATTATACTGCAAATAGCTGCAATTCATACAGTATAATGTATATTCATGCTCTAAGTGATTATCGTTACTAACTTGTATTTTAGAGAGTACATGGAAAAAAGTAACAATAAATAAGTAAATAAAGATAGTATGTAGAGTCAACCAGATAATTGATTAGCTTCTTTTTTTTTTTTTTTAAAGATTTTATTTATTTATCTGACAGAGAGAGAGAGCAAGTAGGCAGAGAGACAGGCAGAGGGAGAGGGAGAAGCAGGCTGCCCGCTGAGCAGG